>NW_007732102.1:74980-83188 GCF_000696425.1 Galeopterus variegatus | reverse complement strand
CTGTCTCAGCAGGTCCGGGCAGGGGCTCCAGGGCAGCCTTTCAACCCTCTCACCCCCCACCGTGATCTGACCCCACTGGACGCACCTGCACGCACCCCTGTCCCAGGAACCGAAACTCCTGTGGGCACCCGGGTGATTTCCTGAGAGCCACCCCCACAGAGGACAGTTGAGCTGCTCCCTGATAGAAGAAATTTCCAGAACATGTGAAAATGGGGCAGAGAATCCCAAGCCAAGGAGAAAATATGAAGAAAGTTCTGGAGGCAGAAATCCCAGAGCAGGACTAAGAACAAGGGGGCACAGAGAGAGTGAATCTGGGAAGTAGGTTGGGCACGGCCACAGACCCCCAAGGAGGGGCTGCCGGCGCGGTGCAGACTCCTGTCTGGCTGATCAGCTCGGGTCCTTCTGCAACAGGCGTCATAATAACAGTATTAACTGAGTGTGCGCCAGGCCAGGTACGGAACGAATCCCGAGCGTTAACTGCACTTGACCCTACAACAGCCCTACAACGAGGTGCAGTTATCACCTCCGTATCACCTCCGTCTTGCAGCTAGAACTATCGGGGCTCAAGCAGGACCACATGGGTCGTCACTAGCAGAGGCTACATTTGACTTAAAGCTGAGGGGAGACAGTGGTAGCGTCCTGCACGGGGGCGCTTCAAAACGTTCGCGGCACCACACAACTAAAGGATAAATCAAATCTTTCCATGAACTTTTTGAAGTGCCCTCATGTATATTTGAGAGATTAGGGGATTGGGGTGGGAGGCAGGGTGACACAGAAGACTGACAGAGATGTGGCACCGGGGACCGAGCTGCAGACGGTGAAAACAGCCGTGTTGACGGTGATACAAACCCACATCACTTACCCAAATTCTGTGATCCAAAAGGCTCTGAATCCCAGATCTTCCTCATAAGTTACTTGGCATCAAAACCTGAGTGACCTGACCTGGAATTTTTGGCAGCAGAGCTTCAGCTGGATTGTTGTCTCCGTTTGTCCCCCTCAGGGTGAACATGCCTATGTCTTCTGGATTTGAATGGGGGGCACCACCCCGGCCCCCACTGGAGGGTCCCAATAATATATGGTGTCACCCAGTCACCTTTCTGAAATCCAAAAAGCCCTATCTTTTGGCACAAGGGTGGTCTTTGGCCCTTCTGAGGAGACCCTGCTGTCAGTCGGGGGGTCAGGAGCCCCCAGTTCCAGGTCCAGCCCTGCCACTCCCTGTCAGTGTGTCATCAAGCAGGTGATGAAGGTCTCTCCTGCAGAAGACGGGAAGCATCTCCCCAGGTGATGCTGCCGGGAAGGCACATAAGATCCCCCTGCACAGGGGGAAGCCATCCCACCTCCGGAACCCACAGCCTTTCAGGGAGGGTTGGTCTCAGTAGCCTGTGGGAAGTGGGTTTGGATCCAGAAGGTCCTAGTCCTGGTCAGCTCCACCACCAAACTGCTGTGCGACCCCGAGCAGGTCTCACCCGCTCTGGACCTCATCTTCCTCTTTGTACAGGGTGGCGCTGGGGCAATAACCAGGAGGCCCCCCCCTCCCCCCGTTGGCTGGACCCACCATGGACGCACCGAGCCAGGCACACTCAGCCTTGCCTCAGGCCCCCCAAGATCCCCGGGTCCCAGGGCGGCTCTGAGCACCTCATTCTTTCGCTGCTGGGTGGGCAGGCTTGCCGTTCTCGTTTCCCATGTCATATCCCTGCTTTTCGGGGTAGAGATCAGAAGCCTTTCCAGAGGCTCCATTCCCACGGGCGGGGGCCCGCGGGGAGGCCGCAGCGGGTGCCGAGCAGGACGGGGCTGTGCAGCCCCTGCACCCCCGCGCCGCCCGCCGTCCAGGAGGCCCGGAGCCCCGCGCTCAGTGTCTGCCCACTCAAACCCCAGGCTGGGGAGGGATTTCCATGGGGCTTAGGGTGATTTATAATGGGAAACCTCCGCTTTCCCCAGACATTGTTCTCCCTGACAGAGTAAAGAAAGAAGGCACTAAATCTCCTCTCATCATAAGTAATGATGAAGCCCGCGGCGCCCCGGCCCCATCCAACGCCCTCCACGACAACAAAGTGCTCTATTGTGATCTGTTACATTTTTCTCAAAAAACCTTCAGCCGCATACAAGGCCAGCACCATATCCTGAACTGGGTCTTCCCCATTGTCCCCGCCGAAGGAGATGGAATGTGTCAGCCTGCGTCATGCCCCTTCAATACTTCTCAGGAGCCTGCTCGGGGCTCGGTCGGGATAAAGCCACCCCCACGCTTTCTCAGGCCCCTCCGGCCCAGGATGAAAGCTGGCCTGCACCGGCGGGTGACGGACAGCCACCGCACCACCTGGCCCCTGGGATGCCGAGAACTAGGCTGGGCAGGGCTGGTGGCTGGCCCCTCGGCCCCCATCGTCCCGGGGGTTACAATAGGGGCAGGAGGGCTCGGACAGGGTGAGCAGGGGAGACGGGGGAGCCCGGCCTGCAGGAGCTGGGGGGAAACCAGGGGACTCATAGGAGTCATGAGGAAGTAGACGGAGGCCCTGCCCTGGCCCCAGCCCTGACCCTGCCTGTGACCAGGAAACAGCAACTCCCAGCAGAGTCTGAATTGCAGCGCCCTTTAAGCGAGCGGTTCCCTGACTCTGTGTGCGTGGTATTCGAAACCACATCCAGCTAACTGCCGTTGTCATTCACGCATTCATTCCCACTCTGCCCAGTGCTCTATGAGTGGTGTGGGGGGCTGCTACCTGTGCTTTCCAGGCAGTGAAGGCAGAGGCTGGGGGCTCAGGGTCCCAGACTGCCCGCAGCCTGGATCCCACCTGACACTGTGCTCACAAGCGGGGCCAGCTACTTAAATTGTGGGGCCCAGTGCAAAATTAAAATGTAGGCCCCTGTTCAAAACCAGCAAAGAGCTTTCCACGGGGACAGCACAGCACTGCAGATGCAGGGTCCTGCTGAGAGCTGCCCTGTGTGCCCACACAGTTGCCACCTGCGACACTGGCCCTGCTGTCAGTGCTGGGGCCCAGCCCCCATGCGAANCACGCCTTCTGCAGTGGGACTTTGCAGCGTGTCTCATCTGCAAGGGGAGTATGCCTCCCCACCCCTGAATCTCTACTAGCTCAGTGATGGACTTTGGCCAACAGAATACAGTGCAAGTGACAGAGTGCTGGTTCTAGCCTAGGCTTCTGGGGACCTTGCATGCTGCCATGGTCTCTCACACCTCTTACATGGTCCTGGCAGCCTGTGAGAGAATGATGGGCTTGTCAGTCAGAGCCAAGTGGCCCAGACATCCCAGCCAGAGCCCAGAGGTGGGAGGGGTCCAAGCAACATCAGCAAAGCCATCTACCCAACTGCAGCTGGCAGTGGACATGCGAGTGAGCCCAGCCTACACCAGAAAACCACCACGCTGAGCCCAGCCTCCTTTGCCACACTGCAGACTCAGTCACTGTTCAAGCTCTGTGCTTTGGGACGGTTTGTTACACAGCAGTTGACTACATTACAGGCCCGGGCAGCAGAGGGGCTGCTGTTCACACAGCTGCTGTCTTTCCTTCTTTTCTCCAGAGCCTATTCTGTCCCCATAGGAACTCAGCTCAAGCGCCCCTGCCCCAGAGTCTGTCCTGGCCACAACAAGCTGTGGAGCAGAGGCAGAGAGGTGTAATGAGGGAGTCCACCCTGCAGGCAGGCAGTGCAAATCCTGCTCTACTGCGGCTTTCACTCATCCCCCAAGATCTATGCAGGGGAGGCCCCTGGGCAGGCAGGGATCTGGCCGTCACACAGCTTCTAGTGCAGCAGCGGAGACAGACTAGGAGACAGACAAGGGCCATGCACAAACTGAGTCTCCCCTGCTCAAACTGGTGAGTCCGTGGAATGCAAAAGCTGCCCCAGGAAAACAGGGAGCCAGTACCTGAGCCCATGTGCCTGGCAACCTCTCCCCTCAACCGACTGCTCACCCTGCTCTGCCAATTCCCTACTTACTGCGGACCTCGGGCCCCACTGGATTGGAAAGACAGACAGACAAGGGGAGTGTACTTCCTCTGTATCCCATGTGCANCTGGCCCCTGGGATGCCGAGAACTAGGCTGGGCAGGGCTGGTGGCTGGCCCCTCGGCCCCCATCGTCCCGGGGGTTACAATAGGGGCAGGAGGGCTCGGACAGGGTGAGCAGGGGAGACGGGGGAGCCCGGTCTGCAGGAGCTGGGGGGAAACCAGGGGACTCATAGGAGTCGTGAGGAAGTAGATGGAGGCCCTGCCCTGGCCCCAGCCCTGACCCTGCCTGTGACCAGGAAACAGCAACTCCCAGCAGAGTCTGAATTGCAGCGCCCTTTAAGCGAGCGGTTCCCTGACTCTGTGTGCGTGGTATTCGAAACCACATCCAGCTAACTGCCGTTGTCATTCACGCATTCATTCCCACTCTGCCCAGTGCTCTATGAGTGGTGTGGGGGGCTGCTACCTGTGCTTTCCAGGCAGTGAAGGCAGAGGCTGGGGGCTCAGGGTCCCAGACTGCCCGCAGCCTGGATCCCACCTGACACTGTGCTCACAAGCGGGGCCAGCTACTTAAATTGCGGGGCCCAGTGCAAAATTAAAATGTAGGCCCCTGTTCAAAACCAGCGAAGAGCTTTCCATGGGGACAGCACAGCACTGCAGACGCAGGGTCCTGCTGAGAGCTACCCTGTGTGCCCGCACAGTTGCCACCTGCGACACTGGCCCTGCTGTCAGTGCTGGGGCCCAGCCCCCATGCGAAGGCACCCACCTCAGGGTAGGGGGAGTCACAGCCTGTGAGCGAGTGCAGCCTCCCTCCTTCTGGCCAGGTGAGGCTGGACTCACACACGCACACTTGACACCTCTGGGAGATCAAGGCTTCAGCCAGATAACCTCAAAGCACGCCCAGCACAGCTCCAGCACATCGAGCAATGATTAATCCCCAAAGCTGTGGATCTTGCTGTTCAATCCCTCATCTGCAGTGCATCCCAGTGCCTTGGAGATCACTTCATCCAACCACTTTGTTGTCTGGGGAACCTGAGGCCCCCTGTCAGCCCCCCATCCCCACGTGGCCAGCTGCCTGCCCTCCTGAGCCTCGTCTCCCAGGAGCAGCAGGCTGGGAGAAGGCAGACCCCGTCTCTCCTCCTGTTGGTCAGCAGCTGGGCCAGAGCCGAACTGACCCTGAGCCAGCCTCAACCGTGGAGGTGCACGTGGTCTCCAGGGCCCTGCAGTCACCACTCACTGCACCCCGAGGAAGAGCAAGGCCAGTCTGCCAGTCAGCCAAGTCCCAAAGGACCCAATGAGAGGAGCCTGTCTCCTGCCCAGCCCAGGCACCCTCCTCGTGAGGGAACCTGAGACCCCACATCAGGACCTTTGGCTGGGGTGGGGCCTGAGCCTTGGCACCAGACCATGGCCTTCTCACAGGGCTTCATGCCTGCCCACCTCGGCCTGGGGACAGACAGGTACTAGCAGGACCAGGTCCCTGAGGCCCTGAGCAGACTGGGAGGTGCAGGCAAGAGGGCAGGTACCACGGCAGGTGGGAGCTCCCCCAGACTGACCCCTTCTCCTGGCAATTTTTTGTACTTCTGTGGTGGCTTGAGTACAGCACCCCACCCACCCACGCCTTCTGCAGTGGGACTTTGCAGCGTGTCTCATCTGCAAGGGGAGTATGCCTCCCCACCCCTGAATCTCTACTAGCTCAGTGATGGACTTTGGCCAACAGAATACAGAGCAAGTGACAGAGTGCTGGTTCTAGCCTAGGCTTCTGGGGACCTTGCATGCTGCCATGGTCTCTCACACCTCTGACATGGTCCTGGCAGCCTGTGAGAGAATGATGGGCTTGTGGGTCAAAGCCAAGTGGCCCAGACATCCCAGCCAGAGCCCAGAGGTGGGAGGGGTCCAGGCAACATCAGCAAAGCCATCTACCCAACTGCAGCTGGCAGTGGACATGCGAGTGAGCCCAGCCGACACCAGAAAACCACCACGCTGAGCCCAGCCTCCTTTGCCACACTGCAGACTCAGTCACTGTTCAAGCTCTGTGCTTTGGGACGGTTTGTTACACAGCAGTTGACTACATTACAGGCCCGGGCAGCAGAGGGGCTGCTGTTCACACAGCTGCTGTCTTTCCTTCTTTTCTCCAGAGCCTATTCTGTCCCCATAGGAACTCAGCTCAAGTGCCCCTGCCCCAGAGTCTGTCCTGGCCACAACAAGCTGTGGAGCAGAGGCAGAGAGGTGTAATGAGGGAGTCCACCGTGCAGGCAGGGGTGCAAATCCTGCTCTACTGCGGCTTTCACTCATCCCCCAAGATCTATGCAGGGGAGGCCCCTGGGCAGGCAGGGATCTGGCCGTCACACAGCTTCCAGTGCAGCAGCGGAGACAGACTAGGAGACAGACAAGGGCCATGCACAAACTGAGTCTCCCCTGCTTAAACTGGTGAGTCCGTGGAATGCAAAAGCTGCCCCAGGAAAACAGGGAGCCAGTACCTGAGCCCATGTGCCTGGCAACTTCTCCCCTCGACCTACTGCTCACCCTGCTCTGCCAATTCCCTACTTACTGTGGACCTCAGGTCCCACTGGATTGGAAAGACAGACAGACAAGGGGAGTGTACTTCCTCTGTATCCCATGTGCANCCCACTGGATTGGAAAGACAGACAGACAAGGGGAGTGTACTTCCTCTGTATCCCATGTGCACACAGGGCCCAGGCTAGCCCCTGGGTGCAGGCTAGCCCGCCACCCCTCAGAGGTACTCAGGAAACAGATAGGACTAAATGAGACGGAGTTGCACTGAATTGAATTAACTGAACTGAATTGAAATGAACCAAATTTAAAATCAAATAATCAACACTGGGCTGTATCATTTGGTGGCAGCACGACCTCATCTACAACAATGTCTTTGGGATGGGGACCATTTTTTGCTCCCTCTGGGTCTCCCCCCAAGAGAGCACAGAGCTGGGAAGTGGGCCAAGGCTCAGGGATGCTTGGCTGACATGGGTTAACCATATTTGTAAAGATGGCCTTTCTTCTCAGCCAGAAAACTCCAGAATAGGAATTGTCCCCTCATCTCCTCCATCTGTTTATTCAATTTTTTTTCCTTTTTTTGTGGAGGGGAGAGGGCACCTCCTGGGTTCCTGAAATTTTGCTGGGCCCTGGGGGTGAGAAGGTAAATAAGGTGCTGACCTTCAAGATGACCTTCAGCATCTAGCAGACAAGATGGGCACAAATCTGTCTAAACGGTAGACAGAGAGACAAGCAGGCGCCAGGCTCCAGGTAAAAAGGGGCGCTCCAGGAGCACAGGGGGAGCCCCAGGTGGGCATGTGGGGTCCAGGAAGTCCTCCTGGATAAGGGGACTGTGGGCGGGAAGGACAAGCAGGATTTGGCAGGGGAGCGGTGCTAGAGAATGTGGGAGCTGCTGTGAGAAGACGGAGGCCTGAAGCCGGGCCCAGGGATGGCATGGCCAGGGCTTGTCCATGGGGAGCAGCCAGGATGGGACTTTGGCAGCAGGAGGACATCAGGCCAGGTCACAGGAAACTTCCTTGCCTAGCTGAGGAGTTGGCAGTGTGTCCTGGAAGCAGACGGGATGAACCGAGGGTGCTGTGGTAGGCGGCACCATGGCTCCCAGTTGTCCGTGCCCTTTGCCATGAGATTTATGCTTCTCCACGTGAGGCAGAGCCTACCTCTCTGCCCCAGTGTGACGTGAGCAGCGGTGTCAGGAGCGGAGGTTGGAGATGTCCTTGCGTGGACCTTCTGCTGACACCGTGAGAAGGTGCCCGGGTGGTCCAGCTCCACAGAACCCCGGCCCCCCGCCCCCAGCCACGGCTTCCTGGACGCTCCCCAAACCTAGAGTTGTCCTTGTCGGTTCGGACTGCTAAGACCAGATACCATAGACAGGGTGGCTTTCCCAACGCACGTGTATTTCTCACAGTTCTGGAGGCTGAAGTCCAAGATCAAGGCACTGGCAGATCAAGTGTCAACAGCCACCTTCACGGGGCAGAGAGCAGGGAGAGGACCGGATCTCCCGGGCCTTTCCTTATGAGGGCGCTAATCCCCACCCTCACGACCCAATCACCCCCAGACACCGTCACAACAGGTGTTAAGGCTTCAACATATGAGTTCAGACGGGACACGACCATTCAGTTTATAGCAAGCACATGGACTCAAATCCTCATCTCAGACTCAGTTGCTGGGAAAATCCAACTGAACAAAGCAGCCACCAGCGGCAAAGCCTGCAGAGAGTGCGGGGCCCCTGGGTGGGTGAGGACCAGTCTCGG
>NW_007732102.1:72450-74097 GCF_000696425.1 Galeopterus variegatus | reverse complement strand
ACTCTCCCCTGCCCTGGCCAGGAGGGGGTGGCTGCACCCTGCCTGGTGGTCAGATTGCCCAGACCCAGCCCCTCGGCTCCCACCAGACCCAGAGTCCCCACGCAGCCCTGGAGCTGGCAGGAAACAGATTCTTGCTGGTGGGTGCTGGGCGCGTGCCCCAGGGGATGAGCCTCTAGGCTTTTCACTGATCTAATCAATACCTTGCACCTCCCTGGACCCCGATGGTGATGGCAGGCCTCCCCACTGTCCCCAGAGAGGGGTCTGGCTGCAGCCCCTCCTTCATCCCATGGCCACCGCCTCTCCCTCCCCTTCCCCAGACCGCCGGGCAGGCCTCTGGGAAGAAGTCCCACTCTGATGTGGACGCTCCGTACAGGGGGCCGTGGGCCTGTCAGATTGGGTCACCCGAATCAAGGGTGATGATAAAACCTGTCCCTCCAAATTAGGCCAGAGCCCCCAGAGCCCCGATGATTACAGCCCGAGCACCGCACACAAAGGCACAAAAGGAGCCTCGAGGGTCATTAACACGGATCCAGGCCCATTGTTTTCTCAAATGAGGCCATGGGGAGTGCATCTCAGGGAAAGACGCGCAGGCCGTCGGCATGTCCGAGGGGTCCGGGGAGGCTGTGAGGACGGGGCCAGGCCATTCCCAGGCTTGAGGTGTGGGTGCAGGGGCGAGGCTGGGCCGGGTGGGCTCCCCCAGCTCACCTGAAGAGCATACTGGAGAAATGAAAATGTCCCTCTGGGTGGCCATGGGACCAGGTGGGAAAGTTTCACTCTTTGCTCTTTGCTTAGGGTCTGCAATGCCTCTCAATCCCGCCTCAGCCCTGGCGTTGCACAGGGCAGGTGCGCTCGCTCCCAATTTACAGGTGGGAAACTGAGGCTCCGGGAGGGTCAGCAGCACCTCCAGTGGCCGCCCAGTAGGCTCACGAACCCAAACACAGGAACCCCTTCTTTCAGATCATGTGATGCCCATATCACTGTGGGACCCACTGCCCATGTTAGAGAACAAAGATGGCCTGAGTATGTCACACGGACTGTAGCCATGATGACAGTCATGGGATAAACATGTGTAGGCCTCTGGATTTTACAAAACATTGCCCTCTACATCATGTTGTCTGACTCCTAGCCCAGTAGCCCTGGGCTTCCCTGGGTCGTCCTGGACCCTTGCTCATGGGGTCACAGCCCCTTACAGTTGATAATGCATCTTTCAACCACTATTTCAAGTGAGCTCAAACAGGTTTTTTTTTTTTTCAGATGAAGTTCAATGGCTTGCCCAAGATCACACAACATATTCAAGGCACATTGAGCCCAGAACACAGGTCTTTTGACAAACCCAACTTCCTCACAAGTGATGTCTCCTCTATCCCGGAGGAGAAGAGGCTCAGGTAGCCAACAAGCCCTCACCAGCTGCCACAACCAGGGGCCCATCTCCCAGAGCTCCAGGACCACCATGCCCGAGACGCTGCTCCAGGAGAGGGACACATGGACTTAACTCACAGCAGTGGCTTCATGGTAAAGAGCAGAAGTCAGAGTTGGAGGGAAGAAGCCCCCAACCCTGCCCTCACCCAGCTCACAGTGCTGAGGTCGGAAAGACTTGTAGCCGGCTGCCGCAGCACCCAGCGTGATGAAACCTGGCCCAGGAGAGGG
>NW_007732102.1:71416-72307 GCF_000696425.1 Galeopterus variegatus | reverse complement strand
GGAAAGACTTGTAGCCGGCTGCCGCAGCACCCAGCGTGATGAAACCTGGCCCAGGAGAGGGACGGGTCCCATAGCACGCCCCGAGGAGAGAGGCAGGATGCGGGAGCAGCACAGCAGCTACATCGTTTGTGGGGCCCCGTGAAAACTGAAAACACAGGGCCCTTGTTCCCAACGGTGAGAGCATTAAAGCAAGTGCGGGGCCCTTCCACGCATGTGGCCCCAGGTGTGCACAGTGGGAATGGGGTGTGTGCACGATCACTCGGCTCCTGCTGGGCACTGTGCTGGGCCTGACAGACACGACTCTTCTCTCCATGGAGCTCTCTTTTGATGGGGTTCAGGAGGGGCTGGTAAATAAGTAGCAAGACTGTTGTAGATCGTGCCACTGCTCTGTGGGGACAACCTGGGGGTGCTGCTGTGCATGGGGAGATCAGATAAACTGAGACTCCAAAAATGACAAGCGCCTGCCCTGCAGGACAGGAGTGCTGAGGCTGCTCTTCCATCCTGCCAGCTCCCTGCACAAACTCTGGGGGTGTCATCAGAGCACCTGTGCCCGGGGAGGCTCTGCGTCCCGGCCCCTACCCCTACACTGAGCCCAGAGCCTTGGTGACTCTCTGGGGCCACCTGTCCCACCCTAACTGCCTCCCCCGTCCAACCTCACTCACTCCTCTGCCTTGGGCCGGTTGAGATGTTCCCTTCCCAGATGGCAGGATATCGTAATAAGTTCCTACGTGAAAAGACAAAGTTAGAAAGCGGTACAGACGGTCCCCGACTTAGGATGGTTCGACTTAATGGTATTTTTGACTTTCTGATGGGTTTATCAGGATGTGACCTGATCGTAAGTCAAGGAGCATCTGGACGGTGACATAATTTCAAAAAACAAACAGGAATTGC
>NW_007732102.1:66502-70709 GCF_000696425.1 Galeopterus variegatus | reverse complement strand
CAGGATGTGACCTGATCGTAAGTCAAGGAGCATCTGGACGGTGACATAATTTCAAAAAACAAACAGGAATTGCATACATGGGAGAATAGAAAGACTAGAAGGATGGTTATCTCTGGGAAGCATCGCTTGGGGATTCCCCAATTAATACCCCTCTATGATTTCTGATTGTTTTTGCAATAAACATATCGTGTTTTTATGACTGGAAAGATGCCTGCCATGCACATTTGGGATAAGAAGAGGGTGCCGAGGGGGAGGAGAAGACCAGAGGTGGAGGAGGCAGGTTCTCCCACCTTCCTTCTCTGACCCCCTCCCTCCACTGACCCACCTTTGCCCACCGCACCCCTGCCACACCCCGCCCTGCCTGCCTTGGAGGGTGCTGTCTGCCTGGCGGGTGCATCTTCCCAGCCTGGGGGCCCTGCTCGGAAGCCACCTTTTCCAGGACGCCTCCTCAGATCCCTCTCCCCAAGCCCCCATGCCACCCCTTCTGGCCTCTTGGGCGAGCAGCCACGCTGTCCCTGGAGTCTGGGCACTAGGTGTGGCCATCTTGGCTTTGAGGGCTCAGTCTACAACTGATTCCTGTCCCCAACTGATTCAGCTCTGCACACAGAGTGGATGCTTAGTAAATATTTACTAACATCGGTCTCCTTCGTGCAAAGGAGGTGACTGGTGAGGCTCACTTGGCTGAAAAAGCAGTCTGAATGCCAACTTCTACTAAACCAACGGCTTTATCCGAGTGCCCTGGGCACCGGACAAAGGTGTCCCCTGGCTACCTGAGCCTCTGTTCTCTCCCGGGGTGGGTAGCAGGGAGGCAAGGGGACTGGAAGGTGACGTGGCATGCCCGGGCCACACAGCAAGCCCAGGAAGCAACCAGCAGCCGGTTCCCACCGCTGGCTCAGGCTTTCCGCAGGCCTGACCCTGAGCACATCCCAGGACCTCGCTGGCTTCCCAGGGAGAGTTCCCAGGACTCTGCGCAGGCCTGGAGAGGAGCTCAGGGTGTACGACCGTCATCCCCACAGGCACCCGGAGCCCTGGCTGGAGTCAATGTCATCCCTCTTGCTGGCACACAGTCCCTTGGACAGGGCTGCAGGGCTCCTCTCAGAGCCTTTGTTTCCTTTTCTAGGAATCTCTGAATCTTAGGGAAGTTGAGAAGTCATCTGAGAGCTTCCTTCCTCTCAACATTCCCACCCTCAGGATTGAGTTGGGGCAGAGTCCATACCCCTAAACCTGCTTCATCATGACACAGATAGAAAAGAGTGTGCGACCGTCACCCTGAATCGATTCCTCGTCCCTACATGAGTCAGTGACCAGAGTGTTTGGGTCACCACAGTGATGACTCCCAGAACTGAGCTGGTGCTGGGGAAAGCAGCACCTGACAGATCCTGAAGCATCCCAGGCTGGGGCCTCTCTGACCCCATTTTACAGCAGAGGTTTGGAGAGGTCAGGGCTTGCTGAAGACCCACAGGCAATGCCGTGTGAGGAGGGCAGTCTGGAGCAGCAAGAGCTTCTGATTCCCAAGGGGACCCTCAGCTGAACCCCAGTGCCACCCAGCCCAGGAGAAGGGCTGTGCTTGAGCACACGGTACGCTAGCAACCGTGTGCCGGGAGCCAGGCACCTACGGCGCGCAGGACAGGGCCAGGCTGGCGGCTGTGCTGGCAACACTACAAACACACGCGCAGCGTGTCTGCAACTGCACGCGGCCCCAAGCCCGTTACCAGCCTCCGCTAATTCCACCCTCAGAGCTACCGCAGAGACAGCCAGTATTATTAGATCCCCATCTTACAGAGAGGTAAACTGAGGCACCCGGAGGCTGTGTCACTCACCTAAGGCCACATTGCACTCCAGGATCCAGCTGGCCGTGCTGTGCTGCCATTGAGAATGGGGCTTGTGATGGTTCCTCCACCCCACTCAGTTTGGGGGCCTCCACCGGAAGCTCTGAAGTCACACCCTGGGACATCTGAGTATGTCCCAGGCAAGAGGCTGGGGCTGGAAAGCTGAAAGAAGAAGAGTCCAGGCCATGCCCTAAGCTCTCCTAGGCAAGAGGGACCAGAGCCCCTGCTCCAGGCCATGGACCCAGCAGTCACCCCAAGAGGGCTCCTCTGACAGTCCCGTCCAATGCAGCTGACCACTGTGAAGCACCTTCTCTGAAGCAGACCTCGTGCAGGCTGTGGGGTCCACAGTAGAGGCGCACTTAGCCCTCAGAGAATTCTAACGCTTGTGGCAGGAACAGACACTGGAGCTCCTGCCATGTCACTAATGCCGTGTGACAAGTGCCATCCCATGGAGGGTAACCAAGCTCAATGCACACCCCAGGACAAGAGAAATGAACTCTGCAGGGCGGGGGGCAGCCGTGTCAGCCCTGAGCCCCTTTTACAGAGGGGCTCGGATGGAGGCTGTGAGGCCACCTGCGCGATCCCTGTGCAGAGGGCTGGCCCAGACACCATGCACACCAGCTCGAAGATTCTATACGGAGGGAGGAAAGTGCGTGGATGGCAGTGAATGCACGAATGGATGGAGAAGTGGAAGGAAGGAAGGAAGGTTGACTTACATAGTTTGTGTCGACACTGTCAAAAGAGGCAAATTGGTTGATACCTAAAACATAGTACGTACTTAATAAACTATGGTGAATGAATAAATCCCTGTGTCTGCCAAATCGTATCTGCAACAAAAAAATATGAATATCGACAGGCCACCTGTCTAAAGAACTAAGGACATGCTCGCTTATATGTTTTTTGTCTTCGTATCGTATAGAGAACTGTTGTTAACTAAAGTCTGCTCAAGCGACCATCTGAATGGACCTGAAAACATGCCCCACCCAGAAGAACCCCAGGCTGCCGGCACCCCCGCCTGCCCCGAGTTGTCCTCTCAGTCCCGTGTGTTCCTAAAGAGAGTGCATCGCTTACGGTCTGAGCTTCCCATGGCTGCCCTAACACAAAGCACCGCACACTGGGTACGGAGTCTATCGTCTCACGTTCTGGAGGCTGGAAGTCCGAGACCCACGTGTGGCAGGCCTGGCTCCTGCTGAGGCTTCTCCCCTTGGCTTGTAAATGGCGTCTTCTCCCTGTGTCCTCATGTGGTCATCCCTCTGTGCGTGTCTGTGTCCTAATCTCCTCTTATAAGGACACCAGTCCTTTTGGACTCGGGCCTACCCTGCTGACCTTATTTTAACTTGATTACATCCATAGAGACCCAATCTCCAAATAAGGTCACATTCTGAGGTCCTGGGGGTTAAGACCTCAACATATGAATTTTGGAGGGAACACAAGTGAACCCATAACACGTAGCTATCACAAACCCTTCCGAGAGCCATGGAAGGAGAAAGCATTGGTGCCCCTTGCTTCCAGGAGGCCCAGCCACCGCACTGCCCAGCTTCAGGACGGTGCCCTGGGAGAACAGCCATTTGCCTGGCCACAGTTTGGAGACCCCTTCATTCACTCATCAGCCCTCCAGGTGGTCTGTCCCATCTACCCCTTTTCCCAAGCTTCTCTCTAGCCAGGATGTACAGGGTCTGGGGTGGAATCCCAAGTTCTCCACTCATTAGCTGTGTGTCCTTGGGCCTGCTACATAACCTCTCTGTGCCTCAGCTTCCTTCTCTATAAAGTGGGATTATTATAAAGGGATGATAGTCCCTACCTCGTAGGTTTTTGTGAGGATCAAATGGGGAGCATCCGTTAGGCGTGGGGACAGTGTTGGCCTCTAGCAAGTGCTAGGCCGGTGTTTGCTAAATAAATGAACCGTCTCCATAATAGGGTTCTTGCTCGTCAGGAACAACTCAGGAGGCTGAACACAAATGGCCTTGAACTTCTCTGTGGCCTTGGATAGCAGAGGCCTGCAGCTCCAGAGGAAGGGAAGAGCTGGCTGTGGCTAGATCTGGGTTCAGAGGGAGCTTCTGCCTGGCAGAGGCTGCTCAGCAGGCAGCCCCAGCCGCACCCCATTTTATGCATATTAGGGAGAAATCCAAGCGTGATGGTCTGCAATTGTTCCGTTTGTTTACAGCATTTGCTCAAGCATATTTCTGGCAAGGAAGCTGACAATCAACCAAGGCCCGGCCTGGCTGGCGGGCAAGCAAACGAAGACAGCTGCTGAGGCGGGTGCCTCCCGGCGGGCCGGGCCCACAACCAGGGGCTCTGTCTCAGTGCGTCAAAGAAGGGCCTTTGTCTGGGACAGCCCAGCCCAGGGCCCTGCGGGGGCAGGCGGGTGGGGGCAGGCG
>NW_007732102.1:60186-65502 GCF_000696425.1 Galeopterus variegatus | reverse complement strand
CTCTCTCTGGGCCTCAGTTTCCCCAATGCAAAGCAAGGGAACACTAGGGACCCGCGTGCATGCTGCGAGCCCCCGATTTGGCTCCAGGGAAAGAAGGTTTCTCTCCGGGTGCCACCTGACGCCCCGAGGCCTGTATTCTGCAGCCTTAGGCATAGAGAGCCAAGTCTCAAAATGATGCTGCCCTTAATCATGGCCTCCAGACCAGGCCTGCACCCCTCCCTTGCACCCAGAACCCCATGCACCAACTTCTTGTCCACTCCCAGCAGGGTTTTCCCTCCGTACATGCTCACTGAGTGACCAGTACACGAGTGGGTGAGTGACCGGTACATGATCAAACACAGTAGCAAAGCAGTAGATCCGCCACTGGCCCGGGCAGCTGAGCAGTGCTGGGAGGCATGTGGCCGGGCGGGGTCCCAGGGCTCCTGGGGTCTCTTCAGTCTGTGCTCTGCGTTATTCTTGTGCTGCTGGGTCAAACCCTGCACTCAGGGCCACCTGAGGGCCACCTGCTCCATGAAGCCATCCACAGCACTGAAGGCTCCGCTGGCTCCCTCATTCTCTCCAAGTCTGGAGAATCTTCTAGTGTGTGATTTTCAATTATTGATGTCCGGGCCTCATCTCCTATGGCTGACCAGAAGCTCCTTGGGAAAAGCTTGTACTCAGATCCCTGCACCACCCCCCACCCCACCCCCACCTGAGCAAGCTGAGCCCTGGGCGCAAGGGCAGGGGGGCGGCGAGGACAAGCGGGTCCTCTGGGTCAGGCTTTTTGCACACTGAGTCTTCCCTGACCTCCAAGAAGGGAGGTGACATGGGGCCGGGTCCACGGATGAGGAGACAGAGGGTCAGAGAGGTGAAGGGTCTCTTCCAAGGGCACACATGATGGAACCAAGAATGGGACCCAGACCCTTAAGGTTTCAAGGTCTCTGTCCCCTCTGGCAAGGTCAGCCAGGTGAGAGAATGAACGGGCTGGGGGCTGGGGATTCCTGGAGTCAGGGCTGGGGACGCTGTTGACCTGGATGGACTTAATGTTCATTGACAGATATTTATCCCAGATGCCAGGAGAGCCAGAGAGGCTCTGCCCTCACCCTGGGTCCCGGTCCAGGAGCTGGCGGTGATGCTGCAGATGATGTGGGACCCTCGAGGGTCTGTGGGCTGGAGGAGCTAACTTTGGCCTGCTGCAGGGGTGTCCCCTGTCAAACCAGGGGAGCACAGGGGCAGGGGATGGCCCCGGCGGGCACCTCCGCTGGGGTGACTCAACAACAGACTGACCGGCGCCTGCTGCCTGGCCGGCACCGCTGACCCCTATGCCTGCCCGAGCCAATATTTGAGGTCAGGATGCAAGCACAGTGTCTGTGAGCAGGCCGTGGGGCCAGCCCCCTCCTGCCAGTCTGCTTCCCGAAGCCAGGAGGCCTGGCCCAGGAGCTGCTTCTCTAGCCTCTGCCAGCATCCTTAGCTGCAGCAGGGAACTTGCCAGGCAGGAGGGGAGTGGACATCTCTCATCAGGGCCCATCGGAACTCCTGGAACAGGGTGGGGATGTCTGATGCCCTGAGGCTTCAGAGCCTCTCCTCTGGGGACCCATTCTTAGCCACACAGGCAGGACAGTGACAGTCTTTCCACATGGCAAATGGGGAAATCAGGCCCAGAGAGACAGAGAGGTTTGCCCAGAGTGATGCAGCCTGGACCTCCCAGGCCAAGGTCCGGGCCTTACCCCAGGCACATAGTTCCCACAGTAACCACAGGGTCACCTTGGACCTGCACTGGGACCCAGTGTCTGTACCATGGCCAGCATCCCCAGAGGCTCAGGTGATGACACAGCTTTGGGAGGAATACTGCCCAAGGTGGGGCCTGTGCCTGACCCCACTCAGACCATCTCAGCATCAGTGGCTGCCTGGGGCAGCAGCCGAGGGCCGGGTCTCCCATCTGCTTGCCAGGGCCTCCCACTGTTTCCGAGCTTGACCTGCGGTTCTGGAGCCAGGTGATGGCACAAGACAGCCTCGTGGGGCTCCCAGGCTGACGATCGCTTTGGTGGAGGCTTAGGGCCCTGGGAGCCCAGAGCAGTGCTCATCCTTTCCAGGCTATCCTGGGAAGGCTTCCTGAAAGAGGTGCTGTCTGCATGGAGACTGAGAATAAGAAGGAAAGAGACAGCTGGTGGGGACAGGGGTAGGGGCTACTCCCAGGCCTGGGGGTCACCCTCGGGGAAGGCCCAGCCCATCTGAAGAGCTCCCCAGGTCCCTCCCCCCATGATGGATGGAAGGCCTGGGGCTCCATGGCAGGGCTCCGAACTCCCAGGCAGCCCTGGGACCCCTGCCCCTGCCTGCTGTCCCCTGAGCTGGCAGCTGTGCAGGCAGGAAAATGTGAATGTCAGCACTGAGCCGCCACATTCCTGAGGTCCCCTCCTGGCCCTGGAGCCGCCTGCCGCCTCCTTTGCGCTAACCCGAAAAGCCGCACTGGGGGGTCTTGGGCGCTTTCCTGCCCCGCCGCCTCTGAGCTCCCTGCAGCCCCCCTCCCTGGAACCCTGGGCCAGCCCCAGCCAGCGGCCCAGCCAAGCCTTTCAAGTGCCTTCCCAGGGGGCCAGGGCAGCCGCCCGCCTCTGCCTCCGCCTCCTGCGGCTGGGTATTTTGGGGGCGTCCCTTAAATGAAAACAGGGCAGGAATGTTGTGTCCCCAAGGCTTGGGTGCGGCACTTGGAGCTGGCAGAGACTAGAAAAGGGGGAGGGCAGAGGATGGGAGGAGAGAGGGAGCGGAGGAGCCCCGGGAGCCAGGCGGGCGGATGGGACGGCTGCGGGAAGAAAGGTCAGGCATCAGAAAGTCGCTCATGGCACGAGGACGGAGACTGAGTCTGTGGCCGTCCCTCTGCGAAGCCAGTGGCCTGTGAAGTGGGAGGCGATGTTCTGAGGCCCACACGGGGAGGGCTTGGCCCCAGCCTTGTCCTTGGAAGGGGTCGTGTGGCGTCCATGTGTGCCGGCCCTGGTGGTCCCCCTGGGGTCTTGTTGACCTCAGTCATGGCCCCAAGCCTCTCCACAGCCAATTTCTCGTGGGACTTGGAATTCTCAGCATGCCTGGAGAGGATCCACGTAGCTCAGGAGAAGCCAGAGCAGAAATCCAGGTCCACAGGGAATCTTGTCCAAGGGCTCCCAGCCCCTTCTCCACAGCGACAGCCTGGCAAACAGCTGTGTCCCTTGTCCTTCTAGGTTCCTACTAAGGTCCGCTTTAGACATCACCATTCTGCACAGGGGGAAACTGAGGCTTGACCATAGAGGAGGTTAACCCCACACCTCAAAGCCTCCCAGGCCAGGACTCCAGCCCTGGCCCAGTGGCAGGGGGAGGGTCTCTTTGCTTCCTGGCCCCCTGCCCTGTTAATGCTGCAAGCACAGCGCAGGCTTCTGCCCTCCACTCCCCTGGCCTGGTCCTGCCCTAGCGGGCCCTGTAGCAGGAGCTTCCATCCCACCTCTCCCACTGACACTGTGAGTGTCAACACGCATCAAGGGCCCCATCCTCCAGGCCACGGAGGGCTTCCCTGAGCACCCGCGACAGCCCCACACCAAGATCTCATGCAAAGACTGTGACTGGGCTTCTTGGCTGGGGTGGGAGGAAGCACATATCAAGACCCCCCTGCCCGAGGTCACTGGCTGCTCCCCAGCTACTCCTCTGAGCCCCGGAGGTGGGCATCACACCCACAGCCTCCTGCAGGGTAACAGGAGGGCACAGAGAAGGGGCCTTTGTCCAGGCCTGCAGAAGGGCCTGGAGACCTTGCAGAGCTGTGGCATTGTCACATGGCACCAATGCCCCCTGGGCCACCTGGGCAGAGGCAGTTAATGAGCTGGCCCTGGGTGGGCCCAATACAATGGTACGTTGTGCAGCCTGTCGGGGCGATCACCGTGCTCACCCATCAGGCTCTGTCGCTGGGGCGCACTGCTAATGGGTGCAAACCCATGGTGGCTGCCTGCGGCGGGCCAACCCCAGGGCAGGGGACTCAGTCCTCAGAGTCCCACGGGCCATGGCCTCCCATCTGAGAACACAGTGCCTGCCAGTCACTGGCGAGGCACAGGCGAGACCCAGGGGGCTCTGGGCATGGGGAACAGGCACGAGAGGGGGCACCATGAACACCCGGGGCTCGGCTGAGATGCCCAGCCTGGCCCTTTATGGCTTACGCCCTTGAGCTGCACCTCACGTTTCTGGGCCTCAATTTTCACATCTCCACAACGGGGCTATGAGCCCTGAATTGTGGAGAGAGCACATGAAATAAGGAAGAAAAAGCTCGGGGGAACACTACGGTGCAGGGAGAATACAGGACTTGACCTAAGAAGCCCACTTAGTGCCTCCACACCACACTTCCAGCCTCCAAATGCCCCTCATAGAGCGGGGTCAGCCCAGGGGTCTCCCCATCGTGGACCACCACGAGACTTTGGGGAACTCACTTCCCTGCTTGGAGCCGGTTTCTCCAAAACCAGAATGAAGGAGGTCAGGACCCCCAGGCTCTTCCAGCCTCCCCAGACGCTGATGGCCACTGCAGGTGGAGCCGCGGGCCCCAGAAATGGATAGCAGGCCCCACCGTGGGCCTGGGGGTTCAGCAGTGCAGGGGGGCACCCTCCCCGCCCCAGGGGCTCACAGGGACCCCGAGCCTTGAGCACTTAACTGACCAAAATAGCCCGGGGCAGCTTTCCCACAGGCCATGACGTGCTATTTTTAGCCCTGGAGCCTGAGCTGGGCTTGTTAAGAATAGCCTCCGGCAGTGGGAAAGTGCGCAGCCACGGGGGCGGGCGCCACGCTCAGGGCTCCCATACTCCGGTCATGGGGGATCTGGGGGCCTCAGAGGCAGCCACATGTCATGGCCTCCCCCACAGGGCCAGGGACGAGTCTCACTTAAAAATCAAAAAGGCAAAATCAAACACGAGGTGGGGGGTGGGGGTGGGGGTAGCCACGGCCTCCCAGTGGATGGCAGGATGGAGCTGGCTTTCCACCTCCGTCCTCTGTGGCCCCCGGCTCTTTCTCCAAAGGTGACCAGGGTGTACTTCTAGGGCCAGGCTGGCCCCCTGGTGGGTGCCATTCCCAGGACACCCAGCCGGGGCCTGGTGCCACATAGGCCAGCTTTTATACTCTGAGGGTGTCAGATAATTCTGCCCCAATGAGATTATCTGCCCCAGCATGGGTCAGAAAGGGGCCTGGAGTTTCATCTGTGGATTCAGTCTAGGCCCCAGGGATGGACTGAAGCTGCCACACCACCATCCCAGAAACATCTGGGGAGGGAAATCTCCATCCCCAGTTCAGCCTTGTTCACACAGGTTCCCCTGCTGGCCCTGCCAACTGGCCTTTCGTCCC
>NW_007732102.1:57063-60110 GCF_000696425.1 Galeopterus variegatus | reverse complement strand
TATGGGTGTACAGCTGGAGCTCAGCAAAGACAAAGAAGCCAAGGACATGCCAAGATTGTCAGGGACGGCCATGTGTACAGTTCCTTCTCTGCTCTAAAACCTTCTATGGCTCCCCAGTTCCTGCAGCAGCTAGAGATACTGTTAGTCGGTGAATCCTTATTTCCACCCAGATGAAAACTCATGTAGAAGCATAAAGAAATTGAAGCAGATAATAGCAGAGAGATCTCAAATGCAGGTGAGGTGGGGGCCTGAGGCCAGCTGGAAATCTGCTTCCCACGGCAGGGTGGCATCTGTGGGCACTCTGAGAGCACAGCCTGCAGGACAGAGTCCAGACACTGCAGCCAGGCCCTTGGTGGCCGTTCATGTTAAAGCCTAATTCTACCATTTATGAGGGATGCAGCCTTGGTCAGTGGGAAGCTGGGCATCCAGCCGATGGGGTCGTTGGGAGATCCAAACCGCGGATGCCTGCACGGGCCTCGGAGCACAGCCAGGGCTCAGGAAGTACAGCAGTATCCTCACCTCACCCCCGCCTCCCTTTCCAGACTGATACCAAGAGACTCCGCAGCCCTCCTTGGGCTGGGAACAAGGGGCCTCTGCCTGCCCCTCACCGGCCCCTCCGACTCTGCCCAAGCTGAGCCTCTCCCTGGAATTCATTCATTTATCAACTCATTATGCAGCCAGCCAGCCAGCCGTTTTTTAATCCGCGTTTGCTGAGCACCTGCTGTGTGCCAGCTGCTTGAGACATGAAGGCATCGAAGACCCCGGGCCCTGACCTCCAGGAGCCCCCAGTTTGGTGGAAGATACCAACGGGAGACTGAGACCTGTCCTGGTGAGGGTGGACATTAAAGACAGAATAGAAGAGCAGCAGGTTAATTACTTGAGGTGGGGGTCGGGGGGCTGGGACACATCGTCAGGAGGTGATGCCTGGGTGGATATTTGCAGGATGCAGGTTGGGGAGGATCAGCTAATAGCACAGCCAGGACCATTCCCTCCTGCGTCTGCACCTTGAACTTGGACTCTTTAAAAACATCTGACTCCTCCCAGCATCCGCAGCCCCTGGACCAGCCCTTGGTAACATTAGCTGAGCAAATGAATGAACGAATGGTTTGCTCCAAAGGCTCCTTAATGGTGAAGCTGGCCCAGGGGGAGTGGTGGGGTGAGAGAGTAGAGAGGGGATTCTGACCTCCCGCTGAGCTGTGGCGGGGTCTCCTGACTCTGCCTGGAGCCGCCCCTGGGCCCCTGGCACAAAGACCCCCGGAGGCACACCCAGCTGTTGTTCCGCTCCTCTTCCTCCCCGCTGCCTCTACAGCCCCCACTGCCCGCTCATTCATACACACACTCCGTGAATTTCCACCGAGCCCGCCACAGCTGGGGACTGCTCGGTTAGTAAACAGCGGACGGAATCCCTGCCCGTGGTGCTGCGTTAGTGTGGGAGACGGACAAGAAAATAAACAAGGAAACGACGGGGGCTGCTCCACAGTGGCCAGTGGTGTGAGATGGAGCAGAGCCGGGGATGCCGAGTCAGGGACAGTGACTTGGGCAGATACCGGGAAAGGATGCCCGGGAGGAGGGGGCGGCCGTGCATAGGCCCCAAGCAGGAGAGTGTCTGGCATGTTGGAGGAATAGCAGGAGGCCCGTGGGCTGGAGTGGAGGGAGCCAGGAGGACAGACAGATGAGTCTGGGGCCTCATCAGCCGTTGAAAGGACTTTCATTTTCATCTGAGACAGGACAGGAACCACTGGAGGACTTGGTTGCACATTTTCAGGATCAGCCCGGCTGCTGGGTGGAGATAGACTGGAAAGGGGCAAGGATAGGAGCTGGGAGACTAACGAGGAGGCCAGGGTAGTCCTTCGGGGAGACACGATGGAGGCTTGATCCACAGTGGTGACAGCGGGGTGAAGCTGTGGGGTTTCCTGACGGATCGGATGTGAAGTGTGGGAACAGGGGCGGTGAGGTCAGCAGAATCGCACCTCCCCCAAAGATGTCACCTCCTGATCCCTGGAACCTGTGACTATGGCCTCCTGCATGGCAAAGGGGACTGCTGACACAGTTAAGGTTGAGGACCGGGGATGGGGAGATGACCCTGGACCGTTCGGATGGCCCAGTGTGGTCACGAGGGTCCTAGAGGTGGAAGAGGAGGCGGGAGGATCAGAAGTGTGAGGACAGAAGCAGAGGTTGAGGGAAGCGCTGCTGGCTTTGAGATGGGGCAGAGGCCGTGAGCCGAGGACACGGGTGGCCTCTGGGAGCTGGTAAAGGTGAGGAGACAGGCTCTCCCTGGAGCCTCCAGAGGGAACCCGTCCTGTTGACACCTCGATTTTAGTCCAGTGAGATCCACCACAGAGTTCTGTCCTCCAGAATAAATGTGTTGCTTTAAGCCACTGTGATTGTGTTCATTTGTTACAGCAGCAGGAAACTGCACAGGGGTCAAGGGTGACGTGCTGACCTTCATGCTCGCACCGAGACATCCTCCTTGAGCCATGGGGGCATAGTCCAGGGAAGGGAAAGCTGCGTCCATCAGGGAGGCCCAGCAACGTGACAATCCGCGAAGAGTCCCCAGCTTTAACCCAGGAGGAGGAGGCAGGTTGCAGCGTGGACCCCGCCCCCCCCACGGCTGGTCAGTTCCTCAGTCCCCTTCAGACGGCACTTTGGCGAGACACCCCGGCCACACCTGTCATTTCAACGGGAATTGCCTTGTGTGTGATTGGCCCACTTGTTTTGGTTCTAGGACTGCGAGCATAAAAACTTATCCTAATTTTTTGTTTGCACTATTTCCATAACACGAAAATGGGAGGGATTTCAGCAAACACCAGGAATCTTTGGGAATCTTCTTTTCAAAGGGTCGATACCAGACTGAGCCTGAGGAAGGCTGTTGTTGGTGGTGGAATCTCGAGGATCTGAAGCAGCTGAGAGGTGCACTCAGATTCACTTTTTTTTTTTCAATAATTTTTTTTTTTTTAAAGATGACCGGTGAGGGGATCTCAACCCCTGACTTGGTGTTGTCAGCACCACGCTCAGCCAGTGAGCAACCGGCCATCCCTATGTGGGAT
>NW_007732102.1:49141-56323 GCF_000696425.1 Galeopterus variegatus | reverse complement strand
GAACCTACACTGACATGTCATCATCACCTACGCCCACAGTTCACATCAGGGTTCACTCCTGGTGGTGCCCATTCAGTGGGTTTGGAGAAACGTACAATGACACGCATCCACCCCTGTAGTATCAGGCAGGACAGTCCACTGCCCTAAGAATCCTGTGTCCCGCCTCTTCATCCCTCCCTCCCTGCAACCCTTGGCAAACACCGATCTTTGTACTGTCTCCATAGCTCTGCCTTTTCCAGAATGTTGCAGCGTAGGCAGCAGACAGTACGTAGCCTTTTCAGATTGGCTTTTTTCACTTAGCAAAATGCATTTGCGGTTCCTCCATGTCTTTCCATGACTTGTGGCTCGTTTCTTTTTAGTGCTGAATAACGTTCCGTTGTCTAGACGGACTGTAGTTTATTTACCCGCTCACCAACTGAAGGGCGTCTGGGTTGCTGCCACTTTTGGGTGATTGTAAATAAAGCTGCAATGAACACGCTTAGAGCATGGCTACGTAGTGCCCTGACGGCATGTGCAGGGGCTTAAAGAAGACAGTAAAGGGAGTTTGTGCACAGGAGGAGTTAGGGGGGCTCAGGGCTCCCGGGCAGCATGAGACCCAGGGGGTGGGGAGAGATTTTTGGAAAGTGAGATATCCAGCAGTGGGGGGACAGGGGTGGCTGAGGACACCCCAGGGGGCACATCCACCCTCCTTCACAAGGTTCAAGCAGAAGCCAGGGAAACCAGACAGGGACAGAGGAGTTCTCTGTTCTGGGGAGAAGTCTGGAGACCACTATGTCCCAGGACTTTGGGATGCTCTTTGCCTATGGTTGTCACCTGAGTGCTGTGACTCTAATGGCCAGTCCAAGGGCAAGGAGAGAGGATCCTTCATACCTGTCCCTGTTCCCCATGCTGGGATGCACAGAGCACTGGCTCAGAGCAGGTGCCCCTCGGCCACTCCCCGAGCCCATTGCCTTTGCCCTCTGACCCCTGCCCTGCACGGAGAGAAGCAGGAGACAGCACAGATGGGCTTGGAGCTGAAGCCACCCGGCCCTGGTTGGCCACCACACATGCTGAAGGACCGTCCTTGGCAGCATTATCAGTGCCCATCTGAGCCACCCATGCACAAAAACAGGAAGTGCTGGGACAAGATCCTTCACCTTCCTTCGATTGTCACCATCCGATTGTTCTCCGCACGGAGACGCCATCCGCTGCTTCTCTGATGTTCCTCTGTGGCCAGGACAGGCGCAGCCCCATAGAGGAGGCCCGGGAGACAGAGGGCCAGCCTTTCTGCAGAGCCCAGGGCCCAGCTCCAGCCATGGGCCACGCAGCTGCTGGATGTACAGAAAGACCTTGACCACAACCTGGTCTTTCAGGGCAAACCCAAGGGGCTTCCCGAGGCTATCCAGGGGAGCTGGCCCTGACATAGGGACAGCCCTCTCAAAATGCCTCCAACGTGCAGTGACAGAGGAAAGCCCTGACGGAGAACCCAAGTGCCCCGCTGAGTGCTGGCTGACCTTGGGCAAGAGGGCGCCCACTTGGAGCAAAATAGCCATAAGACCCTCAGAATTTCCCTGGAGTCACACCTCCAGCAGGAAAGAGCGGACAGGAGTCTCAGAGGGCTGGATCCTCAGGAGATCTGGGGGGGAAGGTGACTCAACCTGTGGCACTTCTGTGGAAAATTTTCTAATGTATTATGGTGTCCATGCGGGATTTGCCATGACCCCCGGGACTGGTAGAAGCCAGGCATTTCCACAGGAGGTATGAGGTAAGGAGGAAGGAAACAGAGATGCCCTGGGAGGCCTGGCCCAGAGCCCGGAAGGTGGAGGAAGCTGTCCACACCTCACCGCCCCTGCTGGACACTCACACACTCACACACGGGGCACACGCATACACTCACACATGCACACACACAGGCTGCTTGGGAATGTGAATATGTCCTTGCTCCTGTAGAATTCTTGGGACCAACTGGGACCAGCTGGGCTTTGTGCAGCCTTCCCACCTGCAAAGGTGACCTCCAAGGTTCTGGTGACACCTGGATGTTCCCAAAGTCCATCCAGTGGGATGTTGTGCACCAGGCATCTTCTCCTAGGGCCTCACAGGCTCTGTGCTGGTTAATTTAGTTTAGTTATTCCTAAGTCGATTTGACTGGATTAAGGAATACCTAGAAACCTGGTAGAGGATTATTTTGGGGTGTTTCCAGAGGAGATTGGTGCGAGTCTGAGCTGACTGGGNCTGGGATGCACAGAGCACTGGCTCAGAGCAGGTGCCCCTCGGCCACTCCCCGAGCCCATTGGCTTTGCCCTCTGACCCCTGCCCTGCACGGAGAGAAGCAGGAGACAGCACAGATGGGCTTGGAGCTGAAGCCACCCGGCCCTGGTTGGCCACCGCACATGCTGAAGGACCGTCCTTGGCAGCATTATCAGTGCCCATCTGAGCCACCCATGCACAAAAACAGGAAGTGCTGGGACAAGATCCTTCACCTTCCTTCGATTGTCACCATCCGATTGTTCTCCGCACGGAGACGCCATCCGCTGCTTCTCTGATGTTCCTCTGTGGCCAGGACAGGCGCAGCCCCATAGAGGAGGCCCGGGAGACAGAGGGCCAGCCTTTCTGCAGAGCCCAGGGCCCAGCTCCAGCCATGGGCCACGCAGCTGCTGGATGTACAGAAAGACCTTGACCACAACCTGGTCTTTCAGGGCAAACCCAAGGGGCTTCCCGAGGCTATCCAGGGGAGCTGGCCCTGACATAGGGACAGCCCTCTCAAAATGCCTCCAACGTGCAGTGACAGAGGAAAGCCCTGACGGAGAACCCAAGTGCCCCGCTGAGTGCTGGCTGACCTTGGGCAAGAGGGCGCCCACTTGGAGCAAAATAGCCATAAGACCCTCAGAATTTCCCTGGAGTCACACCTCCAGCAGGAAAGAGCGGACAGGAGTCTCAGAGGGCTGGATCCTCAGGAGATCTGGGGGGGAAGGTGACTCAACCTGTGGCACTTCTGTGGAAAATTTTCTAATGTATTATGGTGTCCATGCGGGATTTGCCATGACCCCCGGGACTGGTAGAAGCCAGGCATTTCCACAGGAGGTATGAGGTAAGGAGGAAGGAAACAGAGATGCCCTGGGAGGCCTGGCCCAGAGCCCGGAAGGTGGAGGAAGCTGTCCACACCTCACCGCCCCTGCTGGACACTCACACACTCACACACGGGGCACACGCATACACTCACACATGCACACACACAGGCTGCTTGGGAATGTGAATATGTCCTTGCTCCTGTAGAATTCTTGGGACCAACTGGGACCAGCTGGGCTTTGTGCAGCCTTCCCACCTGCAAAGGTGACCTCCAAGGTTCTGGTGACACCTGGATGTTCCCAAAGTCCATCCAGTGGGATGTTGTGCACCAGGCATCTTCTCCTAGGGCCTCACAGGCTCTGTGCTGGTTAATTTAGTTTAGTTATTCCTAAATCAATTTGACTGGATTAAGGAATACCTAGAAACCTGGTAGAGGATTATTTTGGGGTGTTTCCAGAGGAGATTGGTGCGAGTCTGAGCGGACTGGATGGGAAGATCTGCCCTCAGAGTGGATGGGCACTGTCCAATCAGCCATGGGCCTGGGGAGAATCACCAGGCATCTTCTCCTAGGGCCTCACAGGCTCTGTGCTGGTTAATTTAGTTTAGTTATTCCTAAGTCGATTTGACTGGATTAAGGAATACCTAGAAACCTGGTAGAGGATTATTTTGGGGTGTTTCCAGAGGAGATTGGTGCGAGTCTGAGCTGACTGGGTGGGAAGATCTGCCCTCAGAGTGGATGGGCACTGTCCAATCAGCCATGGGCCTGGGGAGAATGAAAACAGAAAAGGTGAACGTGCCAGCCTGTCTGCTGGAGCTGGGACACTCCTCTGCTGTGCTTGGACAACGGGACTCCAGGCTCCCTGGCCTTTGGACTCTGGGACTGACACCAGCAGCTCCCTGGGTTGTCAGGCCTTTAGCCTCAAACTTAGAGGGTCCCCTGGTTCAGAGGCCTTCTGACTTGGACTGAGCCACACGGCTGGCATCCCAGGGTCTCCAGCTTGTAAACAGCCTGCTGTGGGATTTCTCAGCCTCCGTGATTGCATAAGCCGATTAGCCTAATAAATCCCTCTCATATCTATGCATCTATGTGTCATCTCCTACTGGTTCTGTCTCTCTGGAGAACCCTGAATAATACAGGCTCCAAGGTCATGCAACGTGAACACACAGACAGGAAGGAACACGAGCCTTGCTGATCCTAGGGCCCAAACATCCATGGAGGAAACTGAGGCATGAAGGATGTCAGCTCAAGTCCCAGCTCCAGGACATCAGTCCTCTCCTCTCTGCACCTGCCACATGGGCATAAGGACCCCGGTCCTGAGCACGTCTGGGGTGAAAAGAGAAGGCAGGGCTTGGTGGCAGGAGCCCTTGGGGCAGGCAGGAGAGCATGGGGTGGGATACCTTGCCTCCTCTCTCCCAGGGCTCTGACAGTGTGCAGCAAGCTCGACTGAGTTGCATGGCCAGGAGGTCCCAAGCCCTTACAGCATCAGCTGACTCTTCTCCTGACTGACCAAGAGAGGCTAAGAAGGGGCAGCAGCACTCTGTCGGGTGGAGAAGCTGGGCTCATCCAGAACCTTCCAGCTGTGACTGACAGAAAGCCAACTGAAACTGGCTAGGGCCAGGAGAGAGTTAATTGAGGTGGAACAGCTTCAGGCATGGCTGGTTCCAGGAGCCCATCGCCAGGACTTGTTTCCCTCCCTCCACCCCAGCTCCGCTTTCTGCTGGGTTGGTATCATTCTCAGGCAGATTCTCCCTCTCTCCTTTCCTGCTGGTCCAAGCAAACAGGAGTTTCTCACTCCCAAGAGTCTGAATCCAAGTCCCGGGGCTGGCACTCACTGGCCCTTTGTGCCCTGGTTTGGAAGCTCAGGGCAGATTCAGCCCCGTTGAACTCTAGAACTGGCTGCCCCCGGGACAACCAGAGTGCTGTGGCCAGAAGCAGCTGGAGTGGACATCGGGCAGGCCAGCATCACGGATGTCCACGACTGCAGGCATGTCCAAAGGGTGGACAGTGAGTGGTGGAGCATTCCAGAAGCAAGGTGGAGTAGGACTCGGGTCTCACTGTCTGTATTTGTGACTTGGACAAGTCCCCGAGTATCTCTGCCAAAGCAAGACCAGGGGACCTGCCCCAGCCACCCTGGGCTTGCTGCGAGAGCCGCTCTGATACCTATTGCCGTGTAACACACCACCCCAGACTTAGTGGGGCCATTTCATTATCCTCATGAGCACTGGGTTGGGAACGAGGACAGAGTACAGCAGCGCTGGCTTGTTTCTGTCCCACGATCTTTGGGCCTCAGCTGGGCGTGAAGCCTGCTATTTCACTCACATGTCTGGTGCCCAGATGGCGATGACCTCCAGGAGGGGCTCAGCTGGGACTGTGATCTGGGACGCCTGCCATGGCCTCTCTGCGTGGCTTGGGCTTCCTCACAGCATGGCTGCCCGGCGGTGTCAGCTCAGGAATCCAGGAGTGCGCGAAGGTGAAGCCTCGTGTGCGGCCTCCCACGACTCAGCCTCGGAAATCACACAGTGCCACTTCCACCATCCTCTATGGGTTGAAGTGGGCACGAGCCCACCCACATGCAGGGAACAAGGACGTGACCCTCACCTCGTGATAGACAGCGTCAGAGAGTTGACAACCATCTTTCAAAACCACCACAGGCTCAAATCACATAATCCAGTGGTTCTCAGCCGGGCTGCCTGCACCCCCAGGGGACATTTGGCAACGACTGGGGACATTTTTGCTTGTCACCACCAGGTGAGAGAGGATGCTACTGGCATCCAAAGGGTGGAGCAGGGAGGCTGCCGGACGTCCTGCAGGGCACAGGACAGATTTTCCAACTACAAACATCAATGGTGCCACAGTGGAGAAACCCTAGGACAGGGGATGTGGACTTCCAGGTGATGTCATTCTTGCAGCCGCAGTGGGCTCTCTGGGGTTGTCCCTAAGGCTGTGATGCAGGACGGCTTTCCCAAGGAGCAGGGGTCACCGCCAGGGCTGAGGCCACAGGTGCTTCGGGAGACAGCAGCGGCCGAGCACGGGGTGGGAGGCAGGAGTCGGGGACCCATCCCCACTCTGCTCCGATGAGTCACTCTTGATCTGGGAGCTGAATTGCCGCTCGAAGGCCTTGGACAATGGCCAGTGCCTGTGTAGACTCGGCCGGCGCAGTTTGCTTGACCTTGCTGCGTCCTCACCATGGACCAAGCGGCCAAGGAGTGCAGGCTTGTTCCCAGGCTGGCTGGGTGTTCTCCGTTTCCTCTCTTTTCTCTCTGCGCCCCAACCCCACCCCACCCCACCCCACCCCACCCCAGGTTCCCATTGAAATGCCAGCCAAAGGGACAGCTACAAAGGCAGTCCCAGACCACAGCCTTCCGGGGCCCTGCTCTGAGCAGCTGCCTGCGCGTCCCAGTCCGGGCGTACATTGTTCCATTTTTGGAATTCTTCAGGAGTGAGAGCAGCCTCGGCTGTCAACAGAGCTCTGTTCACAGAGGCCAGCCCAGCCGAAGAGAGAGGGCCAGCTATTGTCCAGTGCTGGGCTGCAGGCCGCAGGAATGTGCCGGAATGCTGGCCCACATGGCACAGACCCAGAGCAGGGTCTTTGTGTGCAAACACCACCGGGCTGCCCGGCCACCCCACAGATAACAATGACCTCACTTCTAGGGGCTGGACCTGCCTCCAGATATCAGGACTCTGTCACAGGATGGGGTGGGCATGGGGGACCTGCCACCAGAAGGGAGACCACAGGGCGGGCACATCCTTCCCCGTGGAGAGCTTGGGCAGCAGCCTCCATGCAGGAGTGCCTGCCTGAGCGGGGCTGCTTGTCCACGGGAAGGTTGCTTTCAGTGTTTGGGGCCAACTGACATCTCAGAGCACCTGAAAGCCCAGCATCAGGGCTTGGGACCTCAATCCCAAAAGGCCATGATGAAAAAGCAAATGCAGATACAGGTGGAGGGGTGGCAAGCCCTGGGCCTGCACACCCCCAGGAGGGTGACATCCAGGTGACCTTCAGTGGTCATTTCACCTCTGTGAGCTGCGCTGTCTTCATCAGTAAAAATGGGACCACGGGGCAGAAATTCACAGATGCCGGGCCGGCCCGGTGGCGCACTGCTGTAGTGCGCCGCTTGGGAAGTGCGGCGGCGCTCCCG
>NW_007732102.1:43646-48388 GCF_000696425.1 Galeopterus variegatus | reverse complement strand
ACAAAAAAAAAAAAAAAAAAAGAAATTCACAGATGCCCCAGCCTGGCACTCAAGGGCCACGTCGCAGTGATGAGGCCTGTTGATAGTGTAGACCCTTGATGGGACGTGATGAGAAGGGCCCCAGCCGCGGTCTCATCCTTAGATCAACGTCAGACAAGTCCCAACTAGGGGGCATCCCACAAAGCATCTGACCGTCCTCCTCCGAACAGTCCAGGTCATCAGAAACAAGAAGAGTCCGAGAAACTCACAGCCAAGAGGAGACCAAGGAGACAGGAGGACTAAATGTCACGTGGGATCCCGGAAAGCTGCAAAAAGTATGGGCTTTAATTAACAATTATGTATTGCTGTTGGTTCATTAATTGTGACAATTATTCCGTGCTGATATTAGATGTTAATAGTAGGGAAAGCTGGGCACAGGGCGTGTGGGAGCTCTCTGTGCTGTGTGCACAGCTCTTCTGTGGGTCTGAGACTGTTCTAAAGTTAAAAGTGCACATTACATCTCACACACGTTAAGGACCTGGATCACCTGCAAACACATAGCAGGTGCTTGGTCAACAGTAGCTCTGGTTCCAGGACAAACATAACCGACTCAGAGGGGGCCTCTTTGCTTTAATCCGTACAATGGGTGACACTAAATAACTTATTATGAGGATTAGGTGAAAGAAGGATGCGGGAGTGCATTGCGGGGAGAGCAGAGGATTCAGAACCTGTCACTTCCTGATAGGTCCTCGGACGAGTGGAAGCCTTCTCTCTCTCCGGGGTGATAGTGCCTGCCTCTCAGGGCTGCTGTGGGGCGATGGGCAGGCCCCACGGTGTCGTAATGCTGGGCATGCCTGCTCCACCCCTGCAACCAGAGACCATTCAACTCTGGCTGAATCCGGAGGCTTCTCTGAGCCTTCCCTGCCAGACCCAGCTCCCTTGTCCTCTGCTCCTTCCTGGGCCAACCTCGAAGGAAGCCTTTCCAGCAGGGACTACTATCCCATTTTACAGGACAGGGCACTGACGATCAGCAGGGCTAATCACGCAACCAAGATCACAGCCAGGATTTAAACCCACAAGTTGAAACCTGTGCTTTCTTTCAACCATTGCATCCAGTTGGCCATGACATTTCCCCAGAGAAGACAGTGACCACCCCAGGGCCATGCAACTCACAGGTGCAGAGTTAGCCAGCACAGGGACCAGTCCTGCCCACAGTCAGAGGACCCCTCCGTGCAGCCATAGGAGATGGAGGGCCCACGCCTGGCAGGGCTGGGAAATCCAGCAGGGCACCCTGGTGCCCCGTCTGCTCTGTCCCTACCCCGACCCCCACCCTGTGCCTGCCCCAGACCCCAAGGATCCAGAGAGGCCCCAAGCAGTCCTCACATCTGCATCTCTCGTTCCTGCGCGTGTGGTGGGGGGTGGGGCACAGGCACCTGCTCATCTGTCCCAGCATGTGCCCATCCTCCCACCTTGCCCTGCCCCTAACCAGCGCTCCAACCAGACGGAACTCCCCAGGTCCCCCCTCACTCGCCACCCATGGGTCAACATGTTTTCTGTGCCACAGACATGCTTCCCACCCCCTTGTCACCCTCCGGCTCCTGCTCACTCCTTCCCTTCCCAGCTTGGGTGGGGTGTCCCTGCTCACCCAAACCTGGGCCAGCGCCCCTCCCCTGGGCTCCACGGCACCTGGGTGGGCATCACCCTGGGGGGAATGTCCATGCTTCCTTGTCTGTCATTCCAGCCAGACGAGAGCAAATTGAGGGCAGAGGCTGGGGCTCAGCCCCCTTGGCTGCCCCAGGGTCTGACACTGCCTGGCACACGGTGGGTGCCCAGCAAGGATCTGCTGGATGGAAAGAAAGACAGGAGGGAGATTAGATGAATGGAAGGATGTAAGGAAGGGCAGACAGGAAGGAGAGTGGAAAAGTGGATAGATAGGGAACGGGTGGGGGTGGGCAGGTGTAGGCAGGGGGTGGAGATGGGCTGGACGGGTGTGTGTGTTGGGTCCGGGAGAGTGGGGCTGGGTGGGAGCTGTTCATGCCACACTCAGATCGTGTCCTCCCTTGACACATGATATGAGCTCTGGTCACCCACCAAGCCCAGGGCGCTGGTGTTTACCAGAATTGAGGGGAGGATTATTGTAAAGACCCAACTGACCCCCACCTGATGCCGTCAACACTGGCAACTGGATCGCTCACCACAACAGGACAGTCCATGTCCCCGTGCACTCTGAAATCCCCTGCAAGTGTGGAAAGCACCAGAATCCTGGGGACTTTTCTAGAGTGGACTTTATTTTGCCAATGAGAAGGAATCACAATTATACACAAGTGCTCAGAGGAGAATTTCCAAAGCAGAGGTGACCTGCTGAAATGAGAGCTCCTTCCGATCCCCGTGCCAGCCATTGATGTGCCCAGGCTGACCAACAGTGCCGTCCAGCAGAGGCCCCATCCCCCAACAGGGCCCTGCTTCGTGTCGAGGACAGCACTGCCCCTGAAACAGCCCTTATTTAGCAAGGGGCTTCGATGTCCAGCTGTGGCCTGCCTGTCTACAGACGCAGCCACCTGGGAAGTCACATCAACTGAGCGTCAAACGACAGGACCCTTGAGAGCTCTGAGCCCTGACCACTCACCCCAACCCCACCTTACCATCCTTACCCCACTCCCTGGGCCTTCTGTTCCTGGCCTGGGCCCCCGGGTCCAGGTTGAGAGATGGGGGACATCGTACTCTTCCTTCACCACATCGAGACACGAAAAGCAGGAGGTATATACACTGTCAAGTGGAGATGCCAGGTTACAAAATGGCATGTGAGGTAGAATCCCGATTTTGTACATATACATCCACATGCATGCAAACAAAGACCAGAAGACAGTAGTTGTCAGATCTCCTAAGCAACCCCACCCACCTGACCCCCACCAAACAGACGTCCACACAGCCAGCTGGCCGGTTAAGCCACACACTCCGCTAGGCTGCAGGTGACCCTGCCAATGCCCACGTGTGGGGACCACTCTCAGGTGGCACCTGCTCTCCAAGACGCCCCTGCTGAGCTCAGCCGGGTTCACAAGTCTGCTAGTGCCTCTGGCTCATAATCACAACCTTGTAACTGAAACGATTTCATTCACTAGTACATAAGGCAATAAATTCCAAGCGCAACAAGATGCCTAGTTATCAATCCTATGAAAGCGAAAACATGGAAACCCATAAGTCGGGTTTTTTTTTTTTTTCCTTTTTGTCTTTTTTCGTGTCCGGCAACGATCGCAACCCTCAGTGTCGCGCCCGTACCGGACCGGGACCGGCAACGGGATCGCAACCCTCGGTGTTGCTCCCGCACCTCGCTCAGCCAGTGAGCGGCCGGTCTGTATGTGGGATCCGAACCCTCGGCGGGAGTGCCGCCGCGCCCCCAAGCGGCGCACTGTAGCAGTGCGCCACCGGGCCGGCCCCCATAAGTCGGTTTTTTAAAAAAGCTTCAACCTAGTAAGGGTGAGGCAGCTGGAAACAACTGCGGTGAACATTCATATAATTCTAGAAAACTGCTGAATTTGGATTGCCAGGTGTCTCTAGGCTTTCACCTCATCTTGAAGAAATGGAAACTGGAAGCGAGCGTGGCCTGTGCTTAAAGACGACACGGAGTCCTGGGCGGCCGCGCCGTCCGGTGAATGTGCATTTGTTCCACTTGAGGTTAAAGTAACACGTTGGCCATGAGCACGTGTCCCGTTGCTGTTCCTTCCTGCTTTGAGTGGCCTGTGCCTTCCGTCAGCCTCTGCGGGCCCTGACGTGGTGGAGAAGGCAGCTTCTACTTTCCAAAATGTTCATCCCAGGCTCCGCCAGCGCTGCAGGTGATTTTAATTGTCTTCTTTGTATTTTTCCGCATTCTCCAAATTTTCTCCAACAGGCATGTATCACTTTTATAAGCAGAAAGTGAAATTAATGGGCTTTTAACCAGCGTCAGCACGTGAGGAGAGATGCTGTGCCCAGGCGGCTTCTGCCAGGCTCTGTGCCTGTCCCTACTTGGGATAAGACGGGGCGCCTCGACCACGGCGCTGTGGACATTTTGGGCTGAATCATTCCTTGTGGGGGAGGCGCAGAGTCTGCTCCGTGCGCTGGAGGACGTTTACCCTCATCTCTGGCCTCTTCCCACAAGAGGCTGGTAGCCCCTCCTCATTGTGACAAAGGAACATGTCTCCAGACATTGCCAAATGTCCCCAGGAGAAAAAATCACCACAGGTTGAGAACCACTTGTCCACATAACAGACCCCACCCGGGGACCCCAGCCTCCTCACCGTTTCCGGCCATGTGCCCATCATTGAGAATCAGACAGGCGAAACTTCAGGTGTTTTCAATTATCTGAATGGGTCGGCTTCTCAGAGCCAAGCCCTGGGCCACTGGAAATAAGTGTGTCTAAATCCCATCTTTACATTTTTACTGCTGCTGCTGCAGGGGAGAGCCGTGACTGTCTCTCCTGAGAAGGTTATTCCGAAGGTGGCTGGAGCCCCAGGCCGGTCACCTCCCCCTACAAAGCACAAAGGAAGCAACAGGCAGTAAGCCCCCCAGTGAAACTCTCTTCTTAAGCATCCTTTTTCATTTCTCCATTCCTGGAAAGACTGCCTTTTTCTGAGCCTGTACAAGCCCTCCGAGAACCCAGCCAAGGATGAAAGCACGAGGCTCCACACGGTCCTCAGTGCCAGGGCCCCTCATCTGGGGGTAGACGCTTCCACATCTCCTGCCTCCCTCCGCCTTCAGCCATGTGCTCTGGGTGAGGCTGGCTAGGG
>NW_007732102.1:41242-43267 GCF_000696425.1 Galeopterus variegatus | reverse complement strand
TCTCCATTCCTGGAAAGACTGCCTTTTTCTGAGCCTGTACAAGCCCTCCGAGAACCCAGCCAAGGATGAAAGCACGAGGCTCCACACGGTCCTCAGTGCCAGGGCCCCTCATCTGGGGGTAGACGCTTCCACATCTCCTGCCTCCCTCCGCCTTCAGCCATGTGCTCTGGGTGAGGCTGGCTAGGGACCCTGACCCTCTGCTTCCCACAAAGTGGTGGCCTTGGGCAGCTTTGTCCACGAGTGGGCCCCTCGAGCCCTGGGAATTTGGGGCACCTAGCTACCCACGAAGCCTTTCCTATCAGGGGCCAGTCATTTTGACCTTGGGGGTGCCAGAGATGGAGGTGAGTGGGTGAGGAGCAGGCTAGGAAGGTTCTGGAACCTCTGGGGTCCTTCCCTGTGGGGTGCACACAGGAGAGAGGAAGGGCAGCCCACACAGCCCAAGGGCCTTGATGCCAGGCTGAGCATGGGCTGTGCCAGGCAGACAACATACCAAGTGACAAGATCGGCCACCGGGGGAGGGAAGAAATGTAGACATTGTTCTTTTCTTTTTCTTAGTTCTGGCTTTTGTTTTTTGGTGTCACCAGCATCGCACTCTGCCAACCAAGCCAACTGGCTTGCCCTTCCTTTTTCTCGTTTTCATATACCGTTTTTTAAATAACAGCTTGACCGACCACGAATGCCATACAATCCATTTAAAGTGCAAAATTCAGTGGTTTTGAATATATTCACAGAGTTGTGCAACCATCACTGCTACCTAATTTCAGAACATTTTATCAACCCCCAAAAGAAACCCCATTCTCATGAGCAGGGATTCCACGTCCATCTCCTCGCTCCAGCCGTGGCAACCACGAATCTGCGTTCCAACTCTACAAATTCGCCCATTCCGGGTATTTCATAGAAATGGAATCGCACAGTACGTGGAATTTTGTAACTGGCCTGTTTACAGGGTCCATCCATGTGGTAGCAGGTGCCAGTGCCTTATTCCTCTTACAGCTGAGTGACGTCCCCTCGTGTGGCTAGACCACAGTTGGTTTATCCTTCCTTCAGTTGATGGGATTTTGGGTTGTTTCCACTTTGGGGCTCTTGCACTGCTACGAACGTTCACGGACAAGTATCCGTGTGGATGTATGCTTTCCTTTCCCTAGCATGTACCAAGAGTAGAGTTGTTGGATCATATGGTAACTCCATGTTTAATATTTTGAAAAACTGCCAGACTGTTTTCCAAACTGGGCGTACCAGTTTGCATTCCCACCAGCAACGAGGGAATGTCTCAAACTCTCCACAACCTCACCAACACCTGCAATCATCTGCCTTTCTCTTTGAACTGTCCTAGTGGCTGTGGAGTGGTACCTTATCCTGCTTTCAATTGCAATTCTCTAATGACCGAGAATGTCAAGCATATTGCCATGAGCTTATTGGCCATTTGTACATTTTCTTTGGAGAAATGTTTATTCAAGTCCTTTGCCAATTTTTAATTGGGTTATCTTTTTATTGTTGAGTCGTAAGAGGTGTTTATATATTCTGTATCCTACACCCTTGCTAAATATAAGACTTGCAAATGTTTTCTCCCATTCTGTGGGCTGCATTTTCAGTTTCTTGATAGTCCCCTTTGACACGCACGTTTTTAATTTTGATGAAGTCCAATGTATCTATTTTTTCTTTGGTTACTTGTGGGTTTTGGTGTCATATCTAAGAATCTAAGGTCATGACGATTTAAATGTATGTTTTCTTCTAAGATTTTTATAGTTTACTTTCTTACATTTAGGTCTTAGATCTATTTTGGGTTAATTTTTGTATATGGTATGAGGTAGGGGTCCAGGGTCATTCTTTTGCATGTGGAAATCCATTTATCCCAGCACTATTTGCTGAAAAGACTGTTTTTCCCCACTGAAGTGTCTTGACGCCCTTCTCAAAAATCAGTTGACCATAGACACTTGAGTTTATATTTGGATTGTTTACTGCTAGTGTATAGAAACAGACCTGATTTTTGTATATTGATCTTATATCCTGCAACCTTGCTGAACT
>NW_007732102.1:38768-40293 GCF_000696425.1 Galeopterus variegatus | reverse complement strand
ACACACACACACACACACACACACACACAAACAAAATTATTCATTGTTGATCTGAAATTCAAATCATAACTGGGCATCCTGTATTTTACCACTTGCTGACTTCTGTCACCACAGATGAATGTCCCTGCCCTTGAACCTCATGTAAGTGAGACCACAGAGCACAGACTTTTTCTCATATCCTAATGTTGTTTCTTTTTTTTTCTTAGCCTACAGCACCTGGTATTCCCAAGTGGTCTCCCATCCAGGTACTAACCAGGCCTGACCCTGCTTAGCTTCTGAGATTAGATGAGATCGGGAGCCTTCAGGGTGGTATGGCCGTAGCCTCATATCCTAATGTTTTTGAGATCCATCTGTATTATTGCCCATCATAGTTGCTCTTTTATATTGCCAAGGAGTACTCTGTCATCCCACAGTCTGTGTCTGTTCTGTTGATGGACACCTGAGCTTTCCAGTCAGGGGCTACTGTGAATAAAGCTGACCTGCATGTCCCGGTTGGTGTCATCCTATATACGTGTGCACTGATTTCTCATGGATATATGCTCGGAGTGGAATCGCTGGGTCATAGGTGGGCATGTGTTAACTCCATTAGAAACTAACACCTCTTCTGCATATATGTACAAAATGCATTAGTTCTTCACACACACACACACCCCCACCAATGGCAACTATGTGAGGTGATAGTGTGTTAAGTAACTTTATTGTGATAATCATTTCACATATTGGGAATTAAGCCCCACCTTCAATCCACAGCAATCACATTATACACCTTGAATACATACAATTTTAATCTGTCAATCTTAATACCTCAATTAAGCTGGGGAAGAAAAGAGTAAAATAAGATTAAGAGCACTCCACATCCAGAGTAAAATCAATGAGATAATACTCTAAAAAATAATAAAAATAAAACACATTAGGACATTAGCATGTGGGCNCTACATATAAGATCATCTGCAAATAGATATGGTTTTACTTCTTAAGCATCCTTTCCATTTCTAATCCTGATGCCTTTCAGTTATTTTTCTTGCCTAAGTGCCCTGGGTATAACCTCCGGGGCAACATGCAACAGCAGTGGGGACATCTTGTCTTGTTCCTCATCCCAGGGGTGGGCATCTAGTCTTTCACCATCAGGTATGATGTCAGCTGGGGGATTGTTTTGTGGGTTTCTTGTTTTGGATGCCTTTGAGGAAGTACCCTTCTCACACCCTTTCATGGAGGTATAATTTACATGTAGTGAAATAAAGAAATCTTAACTGTACAAACAAATCTTAAACTTGATGAACTTTTACATGTGTGACATATGCATGTAACCACCACCAAGATCTGGCTGTAGGACGTTTCCTTCCATCTACCCAGAGGGTCCTCTTATACCCCATCCCATGAGGCCTGCAAAATTTTGCAAACACCAAACAAACTAGATGCCCAGTTACATATGAATTTAAGATAAATAATTTTGTAGTGCATGTCCTGTGGAACATTTGGAGCATATATTGGTACATACACACACACACACACACACACACACACA
>NW_007732102.1:36330-37240 GCF_000696425.1 Galeopterus variegatus | reverse complement strand
CATTTCACATATTGGGAATTAAGCCCCACCTTCAATCCACAGCAATCACATTATACACCTTGAATACATACAATTTTAATCTGTCAATCTTAATACCTCAATTAAGCTGGGGAAGAAAAGAGTAAAATAAGATTAAGAGCACTCCACATCCAGAGTAAAATCAATGAGATAATACTCTAAAAAATAATAAAAATAAAACACATTAGGACATTAGCATGTGGGCATAAACTATAAATATATACATAGTCTTATTTTGGGACATGTGGTCAAAAGATCTTGATGGATGGGAGATGTGATCTAAAGAGTTGAGGACCCCTGCAGAGGGGAGACACTGGTGATCTGAGGGCAGGGAGGAGGTGACCTGCGGGCTTTAGGAATAAATCCTAGCTGTGCGTGCAAGGTGCGGAGTCCACAGGGGCAGTGTTGCCACATAATAAACAGGACACCAGATAAACAGCAGATGAATTTTTAGTATAAGTATGCACCAGTATGTCCGCAGTATAACTTGCATAGGACATACTGACACTAAAATACTATCATTGTTTATCTGAAATGTAAATGGATATGAATGAAATTTAAATGTAAGTGGGAATCCCGTATTTCTACACGCTGAGTGTGGCAAGTCTGCACAGGTGAGCTCACAGAGCCCAGGGAGGAACAGCCGTGGCGCCGGGCTCTGGAGCTCTGGCTCTCCAAGGAGACAGGCTGGTGCTACCTACGCATTCCCCTCCCACGGCACATCCCTAACACCTAGTCCCACTGGGTGCATGCCTTGGGGAGGATGCAGGCAAAGGTGGCTGTGTGCTGTCTCCCTCTATTGATTTGGCACCTGCGGCCACATTGCTCCCCAGTTCCCCAGGGACGGCTGTGCCCTCTTTGGCCCAGGCTGACAGGACCAGGTCTTCCAGCA
>NW_007732102.1:28767-34899 GCF_000696425.1 Galeopterus variegatus | reverse complement strand
GCACGCAAAGAGCCCTGGACCCAAGTTCAGATCTGTCTGGGTCACTGAGCTCCCTAACTGCCCCCCTGGAGGGCTCTATTAAACCTGGCTTATGACCGCTGTACCCATCAGATCAGGCCAGACAGGGCTGACTGGTAGGTAGCTCTACCCCACAGCCATCTCCAGCCTGGCTTCCCTGAAGGTCTGGGCATGACAGCTTCTCTCCTCTGAAGACACATCCCCGTCTGCTGGCATCATTTGGAGATGCCTCTAGTGTGTCCACCAGGCCCAAGCCACTGGGAAACAGCCACACTGGGAGGGTAGGGACCAAGGAAGCCTCGGGGACAAACAGTGACTGGATTCAGCTCATGAGAAATGGGAGCATTTCTGGGACCTCAGAAATCATCCATCCTGTCCACATGCAGGGGCTGAGGCCAAGGGTCTGAAATTCATCGGCTCTGGTACCTGGACAGGGATGGTGTCTCAGTAGACCTCCCAGGGATCCAGACAGGGAGGTTAGGTGTTCGGGAGGGAGCCAGCGCAGAACAGGGGCTCGAACCCACGGCCCTGGGTCCTAGCTTGGTTTTTGGCCTCCCACCGAGAGACTTTGCACAAGCCACTCAGGACACATGTGGAGTTGGCATGTGTCCCCTTTTAAATGAAAAAGAAACCAAATCTGTCAAGGTGGAGTTCAATGGAAATATTTAAGTGATACACAGGGGATGCTGTGACTCAAAGCGTTTTGTGTAACACGCAGTTGAAATGACTGCAAAGTAATGTAGTTATTCCATCTGCAGCCAAACTCCTGAGGTTGGACCGATGCGTGTCCCATGTGGCTAGAGGATAATCCCGTGAGGTCCTCTGTCCGCCTCCTGCCAAACGGCCTCATGAGATCAATGACGGAGGCGTCTCTCAGTCACCGCAGGGTTGTGTTTATCTGCTCAGGCCTCCGAACCCGAAAGCCAATGCAGGAGAGCCATATGTCTGTTTGGAAATGGTGCCTCATTGCCAGCTTGATGCAGGGGACCTGCCATGGGCCTGACAGTCACCCAGGGGTACTGAGTGCCTTCAAGTGACTGATGCCGGAGGAAGCATTCACAGCCCTCTGGTCCTTCCCACGGGTCCCAGCAGATGCCCGGGAAGGCATACCATGACTGTCATCCTATCTCACTAATTTTCCAAGTGTCGTGTTCCCCATCAAGAGGAAAGTCATGCTTAGAATTAGCAAGCCCACCCACCCACCTGTCTGACTTGAAAGGCAATCCTTGGTCACTCGAGGGTCCCAGCATAGCTGAGAAACAGAGGCCGAGGACTGGAAGCCAGAGGTCTGGGGTCAACAGGAGGAAGCATGGCCACTGCCCCAAGGCCAGTCTGTTCTGACTTCCAGAGGGTGACAGTCGGCCGGGGTGGGGGTACAGGAACCTTGCCTTCTTGGCCTGGGGACTGTTCTCATGAGCCAGAGCATTTGGGATCCCCCCAGAACCACAAAAGGGGAGATGGAGGTGGCTTCAAAGGGTCCTGTCACTCCGCAGCACGTCCTCGGATTGGGTTTGGAGTGTGTCTGCCCCTGCAGATCTCCATGTGCACGGGTGCAGGCACCTTGGCCGGCCACAGAATAAAGCGATTCCCCAAGGGGTGTGGTGAGTGCCCGACAGGTGCGCTTCCTTAATGGCGGTGGCCGAGGCTTTGGCTGAGTAGTCAGAAGCAGGGTGTCTTCAATCTGCCTGGCGGCCTCCTAGGTACCCCAAGGGTCCTAAAAGCTGCTGTTGCTTGCCTCATGGGCAGGGCTGGGAGACCCCAGAGACCACCCTGGAGTACAGGGACAGGTCGGGGAGCCTTGGGAAGGTAGAGACGGGTGGGGACTCCTTCCCAGGCAGGCTACTTCCTCCAGCTCCTGTGCTCAGACGCTGCCCATGAGCAGCCAACCCAAGAAGGGATGCGTCTTTCAGCTTCGAACTTCTTTTGAGGTCTGTGAGGTTCAGAATCAGAAACTGAACCCAAGACACTGACCCACTCTTTGGAAGCAGCAGGAGGGCCCTCCGTGCCCATGACGCGTCCTTGCTGAGGGTCCGAGCACTCCAGGATGTGCCCTGGGCCGTCGCCCACCAACCTTCCCGGGTCAGCGGAGGGGCTGCCATCTCACCGCGGGTCTTCATGCGACCTGGGCAGAGTATGCAGCAGCCCCTCTGTCCTTCCCTGTGGGCAGCCTCCAGGACAGTCATCCCCAGCTTCCAGGTCCACCCCTTGATGGTAGCCCTGGCCTCACCACTGGGGTGCCAGTCAGCATCCTGTACACAGGTGGCTCCCAGGGCCGCGGACACACAGCAGCCTTCCCTCCCTTCCTGACAGGCCAGGCTGGTCGGTGGGCAGCTGAGGGGTCACCGTGTGACCTCCCACCTGGACAGCGCTGGCAGGGCCACTGCCTGCAGGGCCCACGGAGTGTGGCAGTCCACGTGGCCCAGCCCTGTGTAAGGAGCATCCGGGTCGTGTTTCCAGGAGCCGGGCTTCTCCCCTTCCTTTCCCCTCTTCCTCCTTCCCTTCTTTCCTCCTCCATCTTCCCATCCTCTCCTCCTTCCTTCCTTCCTTCTCCCCTTTCTCTCTTCTCTCCTCCCAGATGGGAGTGAGCCAGGATAAGGGGGCACTGAGGCCAGGAAAGGAGCCTCGGCCCTGGGGATGGAAGCTCGCTGCATACACAGGCTGGCCACCCCTGTTGGGGACATTCAGAGGTGAGAAAGTTTTCCTTGCCTTGAGCTGAAATCTCACCCACTAGAGCGTCCCTCTGGCCCTGGTCTCCCTCCCTATGACACGAAGCTTGCAAGGTTTGCCCCGCAGCGTCCCTTCCTTGGCGTTTCCTCCAACCCCAACACCCCAGGTTCTCTGTGCCTCCCTGCTGTGTCTCTTCAGGTCTCAAAGAGCCCCAGATGCTTGCCGACACTGTGAGAAGATCCAGATGTTCTAGAACAGTCGGAGGCCCGGAAGCGCTGCGTGGGGCGGGCACCTGCCTGGCCGGCTGCTGGTTGGCTTTTCGTCCAGACCCTGGACACCGGACGGGCACAACCTCTTATAGGTTACAGAGAAGCCAGGAGAGCCTCTGGGAGGAGGCTGTGGCTCCCTCCACCTCTGCCACACTCTTCCCCGGGCACCCAATTAGTCCCGGATTAAAGTCCTACCAAGACTCATCAGTTGAGGAACGTCCCAGGAGAAAAGAGGCTCAGATCCTGGGCAGCAAAAACACAAGAAGAAGAAAGGAAACAGGGACACCTGTTTGCTGCAGCTGGCCTCACAGCACATTCGGTTTAGGAGGGTGCAGACAGTCACAGCAGGTGTGGAAAGCTCAGTGTGACCAGGGCTGTGGTGGGGACATGGTAGGGGCTGTGGGAGTTTGAGGAGGGGCATGAGCAGCCGTGGAGTGACTCCAGTGAGCCCTCTGAGGAAGGCGAGCTAGAGGCCCCGATGCTCGCCACGCATCAGGGGTTCAGAGAGGTTGGGCTACTTGCCTCAGGGTGCACAGCCCGGCCTAGGCACTGGGTCTCATAACCCCACAGGTGGCGTCAGCAGCCCATCCTGCCGTGGACAGAGACCGAGCTCCCACCTTACGAATCAGGTGACTCCAACTGAGCACCTTCCACATGTAAGACCTGCACAGGTGCCCTGAGGGGACGGCGACTCAGCCTGCGCCCTCTGGGATCCAGTTTACCTAAAAACCACAGTTGCCGCAGCTGTCAGAGCCACCCTGACCTTGGGTCTACAGATCCAGCTCTGCAAATCAAGTCAAACAAACCAGCTGTTGAATTTAGGCAAAATGAGAGGAGCACATCTGCGCTGCTGGGTGACCCCACCTGTCGGTTCCTTTAACAGACGCCACGGGTCGCCGCCTGCCCAGAGGCCTCAGGCAGGGCTCGCTCCTTCATGCCACCTGGCTCCTCTTGGTCTAGTCACAGTGGAGACACAGAGGAGGGAGCCCAGACACCAACTGCGTGGGGAGGACGGGGGGTGTCAGGCACTTCCTCTGAGCAGCAGCAGCAGCAGCAGCAGCGTCCGGAGGGCAGCGGGCGAGGCCCCCACCGTGCCGGGAACAGCTCGGCTGTGGTCCATGGAGACACAGTGGCATCCTGGCCATCTTTCTGGAAGTCACACCTGACCACGTCATCAAATGGCTTATACCTCTTTAATGGCTGCAGGTGGCCAAAAAGTGGTGATTAAGCATGATGCCGAGTGAAAGTGACAAGGGACCACGTAGCGTATGTTCCACTCACGTGAAGGTCTAGAACAGGGGAATCCTCACCAGAAACCCAAGTCAACCCGCACCTCCTACCCTCACTGCACACCCTCTCTGTGCACAAACACGCCGTCCTCCCCATCCTCCAAGATGCCCACTGCTGCTGCCCACACGGCCACCGCCCTAGTCCAAGTGTCCATGTCCCTCCCCAGACAACAGCCTCCCACTCGGCCTCCATTCTTGGCCCTCCAGTCCTGTCTCTGCTCTGCAGCCAGAGCTATTTTGTCAAATGCAAACCTGATCCTGCCAAGCCCTTTTGTGCCCCTGCTTCTCCTCCAGCNATTTTGTCAAATGCAAACCTGATCCTGCCAAGCCCTTTTGTGCCCCTGCTTCTCCTCCAGCCTTGCCTGCAGGCCCTGTCCCTGTCACATGCTCTCCACTCTCCCCAGATCTTGAGCACCGGCCACCTGTGCTTCCTCCTGCCACGGGGCCTTTGCACATCTCGTTCATTCCCGTGCATCATCAAGAGCTCAGCCTGAGACCCTGACCTCCCTGGGTGGTCCACTCCTTTGCAGAGCTCACCACAATTATACCTTACATTTTTTTCTCTCTCTCACAAGGACATGAATTCCACAACAGAGATTGCGTCTGTTTTTTTTTTGCCACCACACCCTGGGCTACCCAGCACAGCATCCGCATGGAGACGGCCACCAACCAGCACTCTCTGAATGAGGGGAGAAATTTGTCTGCACCTAAACCCCGAGCCCGCTGCTTCCCTGGCCATGGCACTCCTGGCTAGGCGAACATGGGCAGGACACGTCCCCAACTGCGACCTCGTCTTCCCGTTGGTGAACTGCAGCACTGCAGCCAGATGGTCTCTGGTCTCCCTGCAAGATCTAAAATTCCCCAGCACTTCCCTGATGTCTTTTTGTGCCTGGTGTGGCTGATGGAAGGTTGAAGCCCATTAGATTCTCATTTCCTCGAACGTGACCTGCTTCCACCCTTGGAAGCGTTTAGGCATTTCTAGCCTTACTGTCTTGAGATCTCACCCAAATAAATCTTTAATGTGGGGTTGGGAGGAATGAGGAGATGTAGGTCACAGGCTACAAAGCTGAAGTTATGTAGGATAAATAAATCTAGAGACCTAAAGCACAGCATGAGAACTATAGTTAATAATATTGTATTGATGAATGGAGATTGTCTAAGAGCAGATTTTAGGTGCTTTTATCACACATGAAAGTAACTATGTGAAATGAGGGAGGTGTTACCTTGCTTACCTGGAGGAATCACGTCACTGGGTGTATTATATCGAACATCATATCGCACACCTTGAATGCATACAATAAACGCACTTTCAACTTTAATGTGAATCATCTTTCAGTTTCCTTTCAGAATCTTTTTCCCTTTCCACAGCTGTCCGGCTGCAATCCAAGACTCACGTCTCACCCACACTTGGGAAAGTGTCTTCCTGATTTCCTCCATCCTTACCTCTTCTGTTTGCTCGTTTAATTCCTTTTGGAAGTTCCTTGAGCAGATGTTGGAACATCTGGCTCTACCTCATGGTCCTTCCACTCTGGATTCTGGGAGAATTCCCCAGCTTGGAATTCCAGCTCACGAACTGTCCTTCGGTTCTGTCCATGACGCTCTTTAATGCACACGTTGACGGTTCCTCTTTTCTTTTTGACCATCAAACATTTAATCAAATCAATCAGCTCTCTAACCGCTTCTTTTAAAAATGTCTTCCTGCGTGGTCTGAAGATAATAACACTTATGTGTGCATATATGTAAAATCCTCTTCTGCTGGCTCTGTTCACTTGATTTCCACAGGCGTTACATTTTTCTGTTTGCTGGGTCCGGTGTTCTCGTTAATCAAATGCCTGGGGGTCTGGTTGCCCGGTCAGTGTGAGGCTGGGACCAGCTGACCCTTTGCCCCC
>NW_007732102.1:25593-27896 GCF_000696425.1 Galeopterus variegatus | reverse complement strand
ACACACACTGGAGGGTCACTTTGGGCTATGTGCACGGTGGCCAGGGACGGGGAGTTCCCTTGGCTTCTGGGTCCTTCCAGTGGAAGGACTGCAGCACAGTTAACTCATTTACAACAGGACTTCCTAATGGTCATTGTTCCTAATCTCAACAGAATTTAAGAAGTTCAAGCAAGCCACTAGATCACAAGTGATGGCGGTGGGACCCAAATCCAGGTCTTCTGTTTCAAAACCCTCAGCTTATCCCCCACACCAGGAGGCCCACGATCTATCAGGACTCCATTATTAGCATAACCCACCACCTCCTGATTCTAGAACATTCCCATTCCAATCCCACCCTCCATGACTCTGCCTCTTTGGAGTCAAAGGCTGATCTGCTCTGCTGACAGGTCACCAGGAGCCTGGAAGAATCCTCTCTGCAACCCACTCTATGAGGCTGGTGAACAGGTTACCTGACCTGCAAAAGAGTGTCACGGCCCACCTCACCAAGTCATTGTGAGGACAAATGAGTCAACAGACATAAGAGATCAGCATACAGGAGGAGAATAATAAATGTGTGTTCACTGTTCCATTTCCCTCAAAGCCGTAGTTACAGGCACTGCAGCTCCTGGGCCACATTTAAGAGCCCCCGTTTCAAGTTGACCCAGAGAGGAGGCCAAATGGACAGCCCCAGCCTACAGCCCAGACAGGTGGATGGCAGGAGCCACCCTTATTGCAGGTTTGGGTCTCAGTGGAACAGGAGGACTCCTCCCCAGAATGCCCATGGGTGACAGCTGTGTGGTTTGTGTGAGATGAACCCCACCCTGTGTCCCAGAACTGGGCTCCAATTGGTCTAAGACAGTCATGATAATCTCCACCCTCTTGCCAGTGACATCTTTAGGGATGAGAAATAACTCAGCTAATCAGCACACAGCATTTCCCTGGCCACAGTGATTGGGCCAGGGTGGTCCAAGCAGAGCAAAATTCAAGACTTATGTTCAATTAAGCCCTCTCTCCTGCTCTGACCAGTGAGGGATGCAGCTGCAAAGCCCGGAACTTCTGCAGCTACTTTTTTGCCATGAGACAACCCTGCCTGATGACAGCACCAACACGAAGAGGCAGGCAGAGCAAGAGAATCGCTCAGCTGTGCAGCCAGAGCCCCAGTTGATCAGCACCTGAAGCCCACCTGCCACCAAACTTTCCAGCTGGTGAGCCACTGGGGGATGGGTTTTCTGCCTCCCACAACAAAAGAGCCCAAACTGATAGAGAACCCCAGGATAGGTTTGCTGCCGGTGTCACTACCAATTCAAGAGCTGAGCCTGGTGATGCGTTATAGCAGAGCCCTGTTTACCCAGCATCCCAAGATTTGATCTCGGAAACCTTTTTTCTTCTGGGTCTGTCATATGGCCTGAACCAATCAATGGCTTCTCAGTGGTTTTCCATAAACTATAGCTGAGCAGAAAATCAGGGCCTTGAAAGGGGCATGGACTTGTCCAAGGTCACCCAGATCGTTAGTGTCGAATCCAGGACTCAAGCCCAGGCCTTCTGGACTCCAGGCTGTATGGCGTTCCTGAACAAAAATCTAGCCAGCTGGCCCGCCCAGCCTGGCCAACTGAACTAGCTGCTAAATTGATACTCTGCAAAACATTCATGTTTCCAATTGCAGAGCACTGCTGTGACTTTGAAGCAGCGTGCAGCCTGCCCCTGATGTGGTGAAGCACAGAGGTGGCTGGCCTGGTATGGAGAGGGATCTTAGAAAACGCCCCGCAGAAGCCCCGGGGCACCCACAGGCTGGAAGGAGATCAGACAGCAGCCTCTCTCCCGAGGCCACAGGCAGCCAGCTCCCACTTTAAAGGACCCTGTATCAATTTCACTTTTTTTCCCTCCTTGGTGCCTCCCTAATGAGATGGTGTTAAAGTTGAAAATAAATAGTCATGTGGCTGGGCAAATAGATAAATAGATAAATAAAGCATGGGTTTCTTCCAGGAATGCTGGCCCTCTTTCCCTCCCAGGGGTTGGAGGAGGTATAGGTTTCTCATGATGGCCGCTGATCTTCTTGCTAAGGCACTGGGGCTGGGGGCAGTGACAACCCAGCTACTGGCCACCATTTCCTGAGCACTTACCGGACGCCGGGCCTGTGCTTGGCTTGACGTCTCTCATTCGGTCTTTGCGGTAACTCATGAAATAAGCAGGCTTCATCCCCACGTTCAGATAAGGCAGCGAAGACAGAAAAAGCAAAGTGATTTGGGCAAGGTCACAGCTAGCAAGTGACAGAGCTGAGATTTGAGGTCAGGTCTGGCTGCATCCAAGGACAGGCATTGCTACTA
>NW_007732102.1:19463-25026 GCF_000696425.1 Galeopterus variegatus | reverse complement strand
AGTGACAGAGCTGAGATTTGAGGTCAGGTCTGGCTGCATCCAAGGACAGGCATTGCTACTATCATGGAAGCCTCAAGGAGCTCACCGTCCATTTGGGACAAACTGCTTACTTGGGAAATGACAGTAAAAAATCCAAGATGGAGAATCCCCATCCCTATGAGGTGTGCTGGAAGGTAAGGACTTGAGAGGTGGGAAGGCAGGGGCTGGGTGGCTGAGGGGAGCTGGCCTTGGAGAAGGGGCTGCCTCCCGAGACCGACTAGGTCCTGGGAAGCACAGAGAGAAAGGTGCCCTAGAGGGCCACAGCTGGGCCTGCCCACCGGGCCTGCCCTCTGCCGTCATGCCTGGCCACCTGGTCCCCACACTTGTCTCCACAGTCCTCTCCCGTCACGGGAGGTAGGAGCTGTTCTAGAACATGTCCTGTGACATGCTTCCAGCAGCTGCCCCATCACTCAGCATTGCAGCTGGCATTCTGCAGAGCACAAGGGTGGCTATGCAGGCTGTTAGCAAACGCCCCTCCGTCCACAGTGGCTGGCAAGTAGTGCTCCCCGGGGAGCCCCCAAACTCCCTGCCATGATCCCGCAACTGAAGGGTTAGCACCTGGCACAGGGGAGTGGGGACTCCACGACCCACCTCGGGGGTCTGGTTGGTTGTGCCCTGCCTGTTAAATATTTTGAAACCNAAAAATTTTGAAACCCATCCTTGATTAGAATGGAGGGGTCCCTGCTAGGGTCTACCAGACGCTCTGTGACTCAGCCTCCTGGAAACTCTCCACCCTGCCCCACTCCAGCTTCCTGCTATTCCTTGGGAATGCCAAGCATAATCCTGCCCCAGGACATTCGCACCTGCAGTTCCTGATGCCAGAACAGACCTCCTTCCAGCTCCCCTCAGGTCTCTGTTCTGCATCGCCCAATGTCGGGGAGTGGGGGAGTTCCCTGCTGACCTGTATCAAAGGGTAGCCCCAGCCCCCACCCCCAGCACTCCCTACTTCTACCCTGTTTTGTTTCTTCCCAACTTTTCTGCACTCAGGCTTGCACGATCTACTTAGTGGGTTACCTCCATGGTATCCTCTCTCCAGCTACAAGGTGAGCCCCATGCAGGCCACGCCATGTTCTCTGCCATTCCCCAAGCCTAGAAAAGTGCCTGGCACATGCAAGGCAGTGATGTCGAGCTGAATGAGTGAATGAATGAGCAAGCGAATGAATGAATGTACATTTCAACCTGCATGTCCTGAGCCCTACTATGTGCACAGCTCAGCACTCCAGGCTGTGGGGCAGCCAGGCAGGACGGGCCCCTGCACTTCACAAGCTCATGAGGACCACTGGGATTGAGATAGGAATGGCGGAGAGGAAGAGCTGAGGGGTCCATGTGGGCACGTGCCGCCGTGTGGGAGGGAAGAGGCCTGAGCAGGTGCAGGTGCAGAGATCCCGGGGAGGGCAGGGCCGGAGTGAGTGAGGCCTCTGTGTTCTGACTTCCAGAAAAGGAGGGGAGACTCCCAGCTCCCCCAATGCCCCTCAGAGGGATGCTCAGTGTGCAATGGTCATTGTCTGTTAGAAATGGGCTCCTGAGCATTTATTCAATGAGCTTCTGCACCTTTATCTGATGCAGGGAGATCAAATTTTCTTGAAAGGTACAATTGTGTTCCTTTTTAAATTTAAAACATCCCCAAATATTTCTGATATAGGTAATGTACATTTGCTTTTTGGAAGTTTTCTGTACTTTCTTAGATTTCCAGAAAATTGTAATCAGAGAAAAAACAAACACGGGAATTGCTGTTATATGTTTTTAAAATAAAAACAAGACAAAAAGAAATGGTTACTTGTGTTAAATTCATATAATGAAATATCATGCAGTCTTTAAAATTATATTTATGAAGTGATTTTAATGGCATGGAAAATACTTATGTACATGGAGGAAAAGCTGGATACTGAATTGCATGCTCTCGGCGACATAAAAGTGCATGCACATATGTACGCATGCATGGGTGTGTGTGCACAGACATATATATGCATATGTGATTGCACACACACAGGTGTGCACATACACACACCGTCTGGGAGGGAAAATGCCAACAGATAGTGGTGATCGCTGGGGCGTGGCATTATGCATTTTTTTCCTTTAAAGTTTTCTGTATTTTCCACTTTTTTCTAATTATTTTAAATTTTATAATCGGAAAATATTTTTATTTCAAATAAGGGTTGAAGTTCAGGTATCAGAGAGGCGAGCATCCACAGTGTGTCTTGTTTATTAGTCCAACCACTGGACAGTCCTTGGACGGAATGTGTAGGTGCCCAAAGAGGCCTGCAACATACTGTCTGACCTAATAATCCCCTTCCTAAGAAGACGCCCTGAAAAAAAAACCCAACAGAAAACAAAAGCTGTTCCATCTGTTAATGTGTAAATTGCAAAGCTGTTGATAAATTAGTGGGAGGAAAATGGAACCGACCCGACATCCAAGGACCGAGTATCATTTGGAAAAGTTACAGCTCATTCATTCAGAAGATTATTACAAAGTAGAAGCTGGAAAAGAGAGAGAGAGAGACAGAGAGAGAGAGAGAAAGAAAGAAAGAAAGAAAGGCCACAACGATTACAATAATTTCTTGAACGGAGAGAATGGAACGGAGGCCACCAGAGGTGGCAAAGCAGAAGAGGGAGGGGTACAAAGTAGAAGCTGGAAAAGAGAGAGAGAGAGACAGAGAGAGAGAGAGAAAGAAAGAAAGGCCACAACGATTACAATAATTTCTTGAATGGAGAGAACGGAACGGAGGCCACCAGAGGTGGCAAAGCAGAAGAGGGAGGGGGGACTAGGGAGAAATTGGTAATGGGCCACAAAAATGTTTACATTGTGTAATGATAAAATAAAAATAAATGATTACAAATGTGGCCGTCACAAAGCATCATTAGGGAGACAATCTAGAAACAGGAAAAACATTTCGTGTTACAGGTGAAATAAACCAAGTGAGAATATGTGGGTGGGTCCCAGACCCAGGCGTGGCCAAGACACGAGCACGTGGACCAGCAGCCGAGCGTGGATTCACTCACTGAGCGTCCAGCAGCCAAGGAGCGCGGCTTGCGGGCATCTCCGATGTCCGAGCGTGCTCGAAGCACAGAGAAGCCAGCAGCGGACAGGACAGACAGGCTCCTGCCCCCCTGGAGTTCATATTCTAATGAGAGTTGGAGAATAGAAGAGATGGTGAGTAAATTCACAGAAAGTCAGGAGGTGGGAAGAGCCGAGGAGAAAGCTGAGGCGGCATGAGGCAGAGGGGCCGCGGGCTGCACTTTTCCTGGGGCTGCTCGCAGGCCAGTGCAGGGGAAGCAGGAGAGAACTCCAAGACCTCGGGGGTGGTGGAGCCACGAGACAGAAGATGCCTGGGTCCCTGAATCACCACCTGGAAGTGAGCCACTCACCAGTCAGAATCACCCATGTGAACTTTATGTGAATAAGAAATACATTTCTATTTTGTCAAGCTATTATATATTTGGGGGATTATTTGGTACAGCAGCTAACCTGCCTGATAGAGAGGATGGAGAGTGTTTGCAGGGGTCTAGGCCCTGCACAGAAGGGGACTCCTGAGCCAGGGAAAGGGGGAGACAAGGCACAGGGGTGGCAGGTGGTGGGCCTGGGGCATGCAGAGGGCAGAGAAGTTGGCAAATCCTAGTCCAGGAGAGTGAATGCCAGACAGGAGGTCAGCTGGCCAGTTAGTGGTGGGGACTTGCAGGTGAGACAGTCAACCCAGCTGGTCCCCATCCAGCCCATTCATGCCCAGGTGCAGCAGGGCCAAGGCAGAGGCCACACAGGAGGACACAGAGGGGGGTGCAGAGAAGAAGCCCAGTGCAGAGGTGAGGGGAGAGAGGCAGTGACCGCGGGGGCCTGGGAGGGACAGAGGAGGAGGGGGATTGGGGCGTTGGGGTACTAGAGGGAATCTTGACTAGAGGGACGGGGGTGAGAAGGGAGGAGACGGGAGGAGATGCATGTTCCAGGAGGCCAGGACCACCCACAGGGATAGGGGAGAACTGGGGCATGAGTAATGCTGGGGGAGTGACAGTGGACCCGGGATAAAAATCCTCCAGGAGCGAGGGACCATCTGGGATCTGCAGATGACCCCAGAGCAGAAATCAGAGTCTGATGGCCCAGGTCAAACCTGGGGGTTTGGGTCAGAGGGAGATAGAACATTCTGTAAAGAGAGTGAGGCGCAAGGAGGACACCTCCCCCCACTTCCAGGCCCCACGATGGGGGCTGTGGGAGTGGAAACAGCACCTCAGGGGCAGGGGCAGGCAGCTCAGAAGAGGCAGAAGGGGATGCGGGCAGCACCCGATGCCCACCTCATGCTCCCTCTTCCACCTCTGTCCACTCTGCGCCCACCTGCAGGGCCCTCTCTGTCTGCTACTCTGCCTGGGGCTTCTCTGGCTCCATGCATGTATGGCCCCTGGAGTGGCTCCTGCAGGCATTTAGCACCTGTGGGCAACCCTTGGCCAGGGAGGGAAAGAGACAGTAGGGGAAGACTGCAGTCCCCCAGCCTCCCCACCTTGGGGGCAAGTCTGAAGCATGCTCCCCGAGGGTCCCCCATGGAATAGGGCCCCTGGTTCCCAGCATGGTCGCTGTTTACCAAGGCATGTGCTTTGAGCTTTTCTCTCCTGTCTCACCTGAGATTCCTGGGATCATCTTCTAAATAAACCACCTGCCCCCAAGTCCTTATCTCAGGGTCGGCCCTGAGAGGAACCCAAAGCAAGCCCAGGGATTTGGCTGATGACTGATGTAAGTTCCAAAGGCCACCGTGGGAACGTTGCAGGAGAGGATGAGGATGGGGACGGCCAAGAAGGGGCAGGTCCTGAGTGGACAAGGAAGCAGGTGAGCACCCAGGCTCGAGGGATGCCGGGCTCCCTGCATGGGGGACAGGGGATATGACAGGGAACGAGGGGTTGGTGGGACTGGTCCTACAATCTGAGTGTCACAAGGAGCTGAGGTCTTTCCAGAAGTTCTAGAGAGCCCTCCTCACGCCTGCCGAGGCCAGTGCCAGGCCTTCGGGGAGCACGCGGAGCTCTCCAGTCCACACTGCGAAGAAGAGACAGGGTAGTCTGTAATCTGATCCCAGTGGGAAAAAGGGCAAGTACTTTCTTTCCTATTTTAAAACGCCATCATTACTTTTTAGATTTAAAAAAAGTTTTTTACACCACCAAGCTGCTGCCAGAAGCACCTCGGGCTCCCAAGGCAGGGCGGGGCGGGGGGGTCGAGGGCCTCAGTCACACACCCGCATGTCCATATCCTGCCCAGCGACGACCACCGAGCCGCCACTGCTGGAACGCCCTGGGCTCCCCTGCCAGAACGAGAGGCATCCCACGGGCCTCGACCATGCCCCCCCGTCCTTCCTCCTCCATCCACCCCATCTCCCCTCCTTCCCCTTTCCCACCTCCCCTGCAACGCTCCACAACAACATCTTAGAATGTAGAAAATAATAACTAATTAATTTTTTTTAAGTTTCTTTCTTTCTCTTTTTTTTTTTTATTAAAAAGGTGACCGGTAAGGGGATCTTAACCCTTGACTTGGTGTTATCAGCACCACGCTCTC
>NW_007732102.1:0-18769 GCF_000696425.1 Galeopterus variegatus | reverse complement strand
ATATGTACAATCCAGCAACCATACTCCTTGGTATTGACCCAAAGCAGCTGAAAACTTCTGTCCACACAAAAACCTGCACATAACTGTCCATAGCAGCTCTGTTCACATTCGCCAAAACGTGGAAGCAACCGAGATGTCCTTCAGCAGGTGAACGGATAAACAAACTGGTACATCCAGACGATGGAATATTATTTCATGGTAAAGGGCAGCGAGCTGGGAAAAGACATGGCAGAACCGTAAATGTATTTTTGCCAAGTGAAAGAAGCCGGTCTGGAAAGGCTGCAGACTGTGCGATTCTACCTCTGAGACACTCTGGAAACGGCAAAACTATGAACACAGTAAAAAGATCAGCAGTTACCCTGGGTGAGGGGAGGGAGGGGTGAACAGGCAGAGCACAGAGGATTTGGGGGCAGTGGACTGTCCTGTAGACACTGATGGTGGAGACATGTCATTACCGAGTATACAACACCAAGACTGACTCCTAATGCAAACTACCGACTTCGGTTCATAATAATGCATCAGTATTGGGTCATCCATTGTAACAAATGTGTCACACTAATGCCAGATGTTAGTAATGGGGGAACTGGGTGTGTTTGGGAAGGTGGGACATAGGAATTCTCTGCTCTCTCTGCTCCATATTTCTATAAACCAAAAACTGCTCTAAAAAATAATATCTATTAATTTTTTTAAACCCTACTAAAACTTGATCCCATGTGACCCACACTGTTGATGGCAACTGCAGCTGACATTGATCTCTGCAGAGACCACGCGTTGTTGGTCAGAATCCCCCCACCCTCACCATCCCCAACCCCACTTAGTGCCTTTGGGCAGCTCCAGAAGCTCCCAGGGGCTCGGCAGTGGTCAGGGTGGTGGGGGCAGCTGTCTGCCCGTTCTTGGTCCAGGAGTCAGTGGCCAGCCCAGAGGTGAGGCTGTGGCCCTGCCGAGCTTCCTGGGCCACACCCACTGGAGGGGACCCCATTCCACCGTCTGTCTCTGGGCCACCCCTGGGCCATCGTGTATCATCTCTGTGCCCAAAAACCTCCACCCTGTCTGGCACGAGAGTAAGATGGAGCAGCCCTTGCCGCACGGTCCCCCTCCCCTGCTCACCTGGAGAGCAAACAAAGCCTCCCCTGTCACGGGCCTCTCTGAGCCAGAGTCATGCTCCCATGGGACCCACAGACACCGCCCAGCCCCTGCCGCTCAAAAGCAAGTCGTTGGTGACCTGACCAGAGGGACACGGTGCTCTGTTATCAGCCACCAGCCCAGCTTTGTGGAGGCTTATCAGAGGTGCTCGGGTTACCTGCAGGGAGTGCACTGCCAGTCACCGGGCTCTGTTCTCCCTGCCTGCCCAGGCCTCGGCCAGCCTCACATGTGCTGGGGAGATGCAAGAGAAAATGAGTTTGGAGTGGAATCTGGAGGCTGCCGGACAGTGCAAGGCCTCAGACTTGATCTGCAGCCCATGAGCCAGCTGGCATGTGAGAAGGGGCACTGGGCGCTGGAAGTGGCCACTTGGGGGAAACTGAGGGTGTGTTGGAGTCATGTACGTCCCCAACCTGGAACGTAGGACCAGGTCCCACCTCGCTCTTCAGAACACTACATGGCCAAGCGTCCAGGACAATGGGGTCCTCAGTGGGGTTGAGGACCCCAAGCAGCCCCCTTGGTCCAGAGTCCACTGTAACAGGAAAGTCACACTTTTTTACTTTGGATGCTGCAAATCAATAAAATAAAATCAAGGGAGCTCAGGGCACTTTCTTCGAACATTCATAACATTGGTCATACTGCATGTTTTACTTAAATTTGAGGCGGCTGTGCAGAGGAGATCGATGGAGATCATGGGGTGGGGGTGCTAAAGTCCCCCTCCGAGGTTCCAAAGCTCAAGGCCTTGTTCCAGCAGCTACCAGGTGCTAGTAATCATGCAACGTCCCAAATGAAGCTGTGTGAGCCACAGGAGCGCTCTGTCCATCCCAGCTGGGGGTGGCTACTGGGGGGCCCTTGGTCACGTGGCTGACACCCTTGCTCCCCAGCCCCACCAGATTCTTCCTATATTGACTCCCAAGTGTAAGGCTCTGTGTCTCTCCTGCTCCCACCTCCTTTCTTTTCCTCCAAAGAAGGGCCCCTCTGTCTCCACATCCCATGATTTCATTTTTGAGGCCAACACGAAGTGAGTTGACATGGCTGTTTCTCCCTTCCAGTCATCCTCCCCCAGAAGAGTGACACGCCACCATCATCACTGTCTCTCCCAAGCACCTGCTCAAGGGAGCCACCCAGTGCCAGCTAGGGCAAGGAAGGAAAGAAGGAAGGAGGGGAGGAAGGGATAAGTGCTTCGGTTCTTGAAGGTACTCAAGGTGTGGGAAGACCACTAGGCTTTTTTTTCTGTCAAGGGGAAGATGGGGGTTGGTTAAGGTGACGGGAAAAAACCTTCAAACACTAGTTGAATTAACTGGTATTGGGTTTACTAAAAAGGTGAAGTCTGTGCATGTGCTAAATGCTCCATTTCAGAGTCCAAGGGTGAAATCAAATTCCTGCCTGCAAGGACAGATCTGATGTCCCTCGAGGAGATAAATGGCAGCCGGGTCCACACGCCAGGACTCGGGTTGCACCTGGTCACACAAAGATGCCTGGTCAGGGCTGGCACATCAGCTGCTCAGAGCTGCAGCCTGCGTCCCTTCTTCTCAGCCCACACGCACCACTGTAATGAGGGCATCTGGAAAGCACAGTCCAGCAAGAAAACTCAGCTAGAGGAGGCGGGTTTGGTTAGGGCGCAGTTTCAGGCAGGAAATTCCAGGGCATCAGGATTCCTGCCCATGGGCTAGGCTTGGGGACTGAGGTCTTGGGGGACGACCAAGAGGCCCCATCCCTGTGGTGGCCACAGGAACCAGACTCTCACTTTCACCAGCAACCAGAATAGTAGCAGGACAATTGACCCTGAGTCACAGGCCACCCGCTGAGAACATGGAGGGGGACCGGAGCCAGGGGACCACAAAAGCCATCTTTGGACTAGCCTGAGAGAGAAGACGGGAGAGGGATGCCTCTCAGTTGATCCAGCTCAAGCACCTGCTGCCAATAATACACCTGCCCACCCCCATCAGAATCCACCACCAAGACCAGACTGCAGCCCGCAGCGTCTGCCAGACTCTAAGGACGCCTACCAGGCGGGAAAAGGGCATAGTACTTGCCGCAATGGTGTAAAGAAAGGAGGGATAGAGAACAGCGTCTGCTGGTGCGTGCATGTGGCCTTGGCGGGACGGAAGAGACGAGGGTGGTCCCGTGGGGAGGGGAGTGGGTGAGCATGGGGGCCATGGCCTCACTTCGTTGCTTACTTTTAGGTTTTGTAAAGATGTGAATCCATTATCTGTTCAAAACATTAAACTTACGAATTTGCAAAATTTGCTCCCAAAGGCCGGGAGTCTCTTTGGGCAGAGACGCTGCAGCTGGGCAGATGGGCTCTGTGTCTACAGGGGACACCCCTCCACCCTCCATATCGGGACGACACCCCTCAGTGCACCAATAGGGGAGTGGGTGAGCATGGGGGCCATGGCCTCACTTCGTTGCTTACTTTTAGGTTTTGTAACGATGTGAATCCATTATCTGTTCAAAACATTAAACTTACGAATTTGCAAAATTTGCTCCCAAAGGCCTGGAGTCTCTTTGGGCAGAGACGCTGCAGCTGGGACACCCCTCCACCCTCCATCTCGGGACCACACCCCTCGGTGCACCAAACCCCCCAACACTGAGACCCCTCCCTGCCACAGACAGACTTCCCTCTCTCAGAAGGGAAGAAGTTTCTGTTTGAGCTTCACCTGACCGGAATCTCATAGAAGGAACTGGAAATCAGTGTAACTACCCCCTTCCCTCTTTGCAGCTTCCACCCTGCCCTGTTGAAAGCAGAATATCAACAGTACAAAGAATGCATAGGAAAGAGATGCCTCTCTGAGAGCTGGAGGCCAGTTTCTTTTCCTTTTCTCCCTCTTCTTCCTCCCCCTCTCCAAGGACCTGGCCCTGCTCCTGGGAACACAGCAGCTCACCCAGAAAGGACAAAAGCCTGGGAGAGCCAAGCACCCACCGTTGCCCCGGCGCGGCCTGCAGAGCCAGGCAGAGCAGGCACCGGAACTCACTCGCGGCGTTGGCCTTGGCCTTGGCCTGGCAGGAAGGCCCCGCTGCCTGCTGGCCCGGCGTCCTGGGCAGCTCCGTGGGAACTCCCTGGGGGCAGAGCGCACGGCAGGAAGCAGCCACTGGGTGCAGGGCAGGCCTCTCTCATTCCCAGGGACCTGGAGCAAGCTCCCCAGGCAAGCCCGTTTGGCCTGCAAGTAAGAAAAATACTGCAACGCTCTGCAGATACCAGAGAAATGTCTTCAGGGCCCCGCTCCACCCCAACTTCTTGCCCACCCCTCTTCTCCCTCCCCCCTCCACTTCCTCCTGCACCCCCCTCCTCCACTTCTATCACACACACTCACAGTGTCACTGCTGTTTTCTCTAAGATGAAATGTTGGTGACAACCTTCTGCAGTGCCAAGAGGGAGAACAGGTGGGTGGCTAAGCTTGGCAAAGGGTCAGGGTCTTGGGAACCTTTTCAGTGCCACCCCCACCCACCAAGGCTTCCGCAGGGGAGGAAAAAAGCCGTGCAGGAAGCCACAGCCAGAGGATGAGGCCCTGCCAGGCCAGCCCCTGGCCAACCCCGCACCCAGCCCGACTGGAACCCGAGAGGGGAAGACCTCGGTCCCATCCTTCATGGCTGACATCCTCGCATGATGACAAGATATAAACCAACATGTTGGTTGGAGGTTCATTTGGAGAACTACCCACTGCCCTAAAGCGTCTCTTGGGGACTTGGGTTTATGAGGAGTGCATCACAGAGCCACATACGTAGTGACAGGAAAGGCCATGCTGCCAGGGCTTTGACTTGGACAAAAATGTTCTACTCTTAGATTCATGGAACAATCACATCAGACTAGACCTCAGAGACCAGCAGGGTCGAGCCTTCGTTTTACAGGTGAGGAAACTGAGGCCCAGAGAGGCCTCACAATGGGGCATCCGGGAAGCCGGCGCAAGGCAGGCAGGGGACCTGGGTCTCTCAAGGCCCACATGGGCAATACCAGGTGGTGGTGGGGAGGGTGGCTGGGTCTCCAGTAGAATGAGGGCGTGAGCATGAGGCCAGCTGAACCTGGAGAAGGAGGCAGGGGCAAACCCAGGGGTGAAAACAAATAGTTGTTCACAGGTCTCCACTTCAGATCCAGAAGCAAGTGAGGCGAGTGAGGCAAAGCGGCCGATCCGTCACACGCAGCTGTCCCCGGAAGCCCCAAGGCCCGAGGGCCACTCAGCTGCCATTCGCTTCCTTTCCTGGAGTGCAGGCACTGCTGACATGCTGGGTTTCTCTTGCAGCTGTCACTCTGCAGTGGCGATTGCTCGCGACAGCAGGGGAGAGGATGTGCAGACGCCCTGAGCACCCTCCTCAAGTTGCAAGACTCGGAATTTCAAGCTGAGCTCAGTCCTTGTGGTGTTCAAGTTCACTCCATCCTGGCAGAAGTCGACTTCCTGTTCACAAGGGGCCAGTGGGGAGAGGGACAAGGACAGCCTCCCGGGAGGGTCCAAGGGCGTCTGAGACTCCAGCAAGTGCTTAGGGCGCACGCTGACGAACGGCGTCGGGATGAATCAGAACGGGGGGTGCCATTTTCCTCGGAACACACCCGGCCTTAATAATTAAACGAGAAATAACTTGGCACGTAGATCTGGGGTTTTGCTGAGCCCAAAACATTGTGAAAAGATGTTTGGCTCATCCCGTCCCTGGGCGTGGCCCATCCTCTCTGAAAAGGCAAAGGAAGGCGTTGAACAGCCACAGGCCTCGTGCTAGGGACCCCCAGGCCATCTGCTTTCAAAGACTTTCTCCCCTCCTTGAACATCTAGGAGTCAAGGTCACCTGGGGAAGGGCTTTTTCCCGAATTGCCTCCACGGGGATAGATTTCTCGATTCTCTGGCTCTAGAGCTTCAACAGCATCTACAGGGGCCTGACTCTCCTGGGGGACTTTGAAGAAATATTTTGGATGATTCAATTACTCTCAAGATGAGAAGTCTTTTGATTCTGATTAACAACAACAAAAGATTCCATCAGCAACAGTGCTGTCATTGTGTGAAGGAGGCCTTCACACTGTTAGGAGAGTTCCAAGAAGGCCCAGAGGGCACGATCCGAAATATCACAGCAGCTTCCAGGAAATCCCCTGCCAGGATCCGCCGCCGGGAGAGAAAGCGCTGCCCTGGTCCCGTTTCTGGGGCAAAGGCGGCGGCCGGCCTCTGCTGGCGTGGGCTGTGGGCGGGCCCTGTGTGTCTGTTCTGAACCTCTCTAGCAGCCCGCGGGTGGCAGGGACAGTCTGAGCAGCTTCCCGTGCTCCTCTCTGTCCTGCCTCCGGGCGCAGGGCGAGGTTTGTGTCGCGTTTTGTAAGGCAGGTTGTCATCACCAGCACACAGGCACAGATGCCCACGGGCACCACCTGGCAGGCGTGGGCTGCAGCCCACTATGCACCAGAGACACCTGGACGGGGAAGACACGGTGTGGCCCTGAGCCACGCACAGTAAGGGGCCACCCGGCAGGTCATCACAAACCACTGCGAGCTTCCACCGCCCGCCACCCACCATCCGTCTGACAAATATTTACCTAGATCTCCTTGGCTCCCTGTGGCTGCCACAACAACATAGCACCCGCTGGGGCTTACACGATGGCAGTTCATTCCCTCGGAGCTCCAGGCCAGAGGGCCGCGGCCGAGGAGCCGGCAGGCCACGCTGTCCCGAAACTCCAGGGTGGGGGCCCTTCCCTGCCACTCGCCTCTTCTGGTGGTGGCCAGAAATCCTCGGTGGTCCTCAACTTGCGGACACATCACTTCAGTCTCTACCTCCATGGTCACCTGGCCATCTCCTTGTGTCTCTGTGACCAAATGTCCCTCCTCTTATAAGGCCACATTGGATTTAGGGTCCACCCCACACCATGATGACCTCATCTCATTACACCCACAACGGCCCTACTTGCAAATGAGGCCACATTCTGAGTTTCTGGGAAGGACATGGATTTTGTGCGGACGTGATCCAACCCAAGAGGAGAATGTTCTAGAAGCAGGCACTGTTCTGGTCCCTGTCTTCCAGGACCTTGCATTTCTGGTGAGGGAGATAGATTCAACCTAATGGAATGTCCAGTCGAGATCAGCACTACGGAGAGAAGTGCAGCAGAGGAGAGGGCTCCCGGTGATGGGGACGCCATTGTCTGTCTGGGGGAAGCCCAGGAAAGTCTCCTTGAGGAGGTGACAGCTGCACGGGGGGGCAGTGCGATCATCCAGGGGATCTGCCTGGAGCAGCTGGAGCAACCGGCTTGAATCAGGAGTGGGCGGGGTTCCCCAGGGACCAGCAAGGAGGCCGAGCGTCTGCCCTGGAGGAGGAGAAGCCCGTAGGGTGGCCACTGCCAAGACCAAAGCGACGCATCTGTCCTGACCACGTGGGGACCTGGGAGTTGGACTGTGGGCATGGGTGGTGGGGGGCACTGGGAGTGTGGCCTGGTTGAGTCTGGCCTGTTCCAGTCGCTATGGGGAGAGTCAACTGAGGGGCACAAGGGGAGTGGGAGGAGGAGTCACGGAGGGGCTGGGGCCAGGACAGGCACGAGACAGGAGGGGGACGGCCACAGGTCGTGCCGACAGGCTTCACCAAGTTGCCAGGTGTGCGTGGGACCATAAGACAAATATCACAAGCAACTGCGGGGCTTTGGGCCTGAGCGGCGGGACTGTTGGCCGACGCGAGGGTGAGAAGACTGCAGATAAAGTGCTCTGCGGTCACCGCAGAAGGCGTGAGGAAGCCCACCCGGAGTCGAGGTTCAGGCAGGGGACTTCTGAGCTGGGTTTTGAAGGATGAGTAGGAAAGCCCAGGTGTGCCCTAGGTGAGCAGGTCATTCAGGGAAGGGTTCAGCACACCCCGGTGTCACATTCCCTGACTAGGGTGGTTTCCATCTCCTCTCCTGAGCCTCCCACACCTGAGCCGCGTCCTGCCTCGCCCAGCGCAGCAGCGGGCAGGATGAAGGGGCACTGGCTGTGAGGTCTGCACCCTGGCTCTGCTCTTGACTGTAGCATGACCTCAGGCTCTGGGGGAGGTTGAATTGTGTCCCCCCCAAAAGATATGTCCACACCCTAACCCCCGGTGCCTGTGAATGTGCCCTTACTGGGAGACAGGGTCCTTGCAGATGTGATCCAGTGGAGGTGAGGTTGTCCTGGGCTGCAGGGGGCCCGGATGCAATGCCTGGTGTCCTCCCAGGGAGAGGGACGTTTGGAGACACAGAGACACACACAGAGGGAAGAAGGCCATATGAACATGGAGGCAGAGACCAGAAAGATGCCACAAGCCAAGAGCACCAAAGATTGCCAGCAGCCACCAGAATCCAGAGGACAGCCAGGTGACAAGTTTTCTCTCAGAACCTCTGGAAGGAAGCCACCCTACCAATGCCTTGTTTTTGACTTCTGGACTTAGAACCGTGAGATAATTTCTGTTGCTTTAAGCCACCCGGTTTTGTGGTACTTTGTTACGACAGGCCCAGGACACTCCTCTAAGCCCCCCTACTGTCCTCTATAAGGTAGGGATAGTGGCCCCCATTCAGCTTCATCCTAGAGATTATTTCAAGCTCTGTCCCAAAGGGACATTACCCTGTGCTCCTCTACCAGCGGGGACACTTGTCTAAGCCCAGAGCCTCAGGAGCTGGGCCACTCAAAGCTTGTTCAGGCGACCAGCCACCTCAGCATCACCTAGAAGCAGATTAGAAACACCCTATCTGGACCCAGAGACCCAGAATCTATTCTGTGACAAGATCCCCAGGGATTTCCTCTGCACAGTAAAGGTTGAGGAGCCCTGGTCTAGAATGCAGAGCCTGAGGCAAGGATTTGGACACTGAAGAAGGTGCAAGCTTAAGGTGGTGGGAGGGAGTACAAGGGCCATGAAGCAAGGCACGATGCCCAGGAACGAGAGAGACAGTGAAGAAACATGCCAGGTGTCTGAGCTGGAACTGCACCTCCAAGAGGTCCCTGGAGAGAAAGGGAGGAGGGGGCGTTTATCAGCCTGGCTATGACCTCTTGTTTCCCACTGTTAAAGTTGAACCCATGGAGGGATGGGAGAGGAAGGGAGGAATTAACTACTCAGTGGGCGTAGGGTCTCCCTTTGGGGGGGATTACAATATTTTAGAACTCAGGAGAAGTGGTGGGTGCAGAATGTTGTGAATGCACTAAATGCCACCAAACTGTTCACCTGAAAATGGCTAATTTTATGTTTTATGAATCTCACCTCAATTTTTAAAAACGTTTTACTCCATGGGATGTTAACTTCTCCTGCAGTTCTGGGTGGTGAACACCAGATCCTACATGCTGCAGCATGGTGTCTGAGTACCTCCAGGGAGAGGAGAAAAAGGAGATGGAGTCCAAGAAGGCACACGATAAAACCTTGTGCTTGATTATTACTTCTCTTTTGTTGTTGCTGTTTTTAGTTTGGTCGTTTATTTGTTTTTGGGGTTTTTTTGGCTGGCCAGTATAGGGATCCAACGTTGACCTAGGTGTGATCAGCAACTGAGCTCACCGGCCAGCCTTGATTAATCTTACTTTCCTTATTATTCTCTCCAGAGACTGCACTGGCTTTGCAGTGCATCTGGCACAGCTCAGGTGGTCAGGGGCCTTCTCATCAACCCACAGCCAACAAGTGAACCACCCCGAGAAAAAACAATGGAAGAAAAGAACCGTCTTTGCAATTGAGGGGAAAATGCTACATACAATGGTGCTTGTGGATGCACCAGGATATTATGTACCATTCAACTCCAGGTAGCTGTGTGTCATAGGATGGCCGTTCAGAGATTATCCACACTGCCCTCAGTCAAAGGGAAAGAGCAACCTGAAGGAGGACTGGAGTGGGAACAGAGGTGGGATCCCTGTGGATATGAAAAGATTCACCATGATAAATGAGGGGGAGAACACAGACTTCAGAGTGAGCAGCCCTTGGTTCAAGTCCTCAGTCTGCCACTTCCTGCCAGGAGCCTTAGGCAAGTCACTTAGCCTTTTTGACTTTCAGTTTCCTTATCTATAAAATAGGAGAGATATCCACCTGCGCAGAGCTGCTGGGGGGGGGACAAAAGTAGATGCAATGTCAAACTCAGACTCAAAAAATTCCTATAGATAAGTTTTCAAGGAAAATGAGCTTGCAGTCAAAAATTGCAAAACATTGGAATAAAAGCCTGTAGAAATAACAGACAGCAGAATCAAACTCACAAAGACCTCAAAATTGAAATTATGAAAAATAATAAATAACATAAATATGTTTAATGTATTTATTTCTTTAATTTTTATTATTTATTATTAGCATATTCATTTTTACAAATTGTGATATTTCTTTGTGCCCTTTACCCAACCCATTATGACCTATCTCTTCCTAAACCCCCTCCCTCCCTCCACCTCTCACCTCTAGTATCCTTAGGTTTGTTTCTCCTTCTGAAAGATCAATGTACTGTTGTGGTCTTTTCTTTCCTTCTTTCCTTCTTTCCTTCCTTCCTCCTTCTCTCCCTGTTTAATATGTTTAAAAAAATAAAAGTGAAGCTTGAAACATAATCAAATGGGAAAATTTATACATCATGACCAAGAAGGTTTGAAAAATATGATATAAAACTTCTAGAAACAAAAAAATATAATTACTAAAATTAAAAACACACTGGATGTTGAGTGGCTATATTAATTTCAGAAAAAGTACACTTTGGAGCAAAGAAAATACCCAGGATAAAAAGAAACAGTACATTATGATAAAAAGGATCAATTCACTACTGACACAATAACCCCAAATGCGTATCAACTAAGAACAGAGCTTCAAAACACATGAAGCAAAAACTGATGGAAACAAAAAGAAAAATAAAGAAATCCACAGTTATAGCTGGAAACCTCCATATTCCCCTCTAATAGACATTTAGAACATTCTAACAGACATACTAGATCTAATAGGCATTTAGAACATTCTACCCAAAAAACCAGAAAACATATTATTTTTAAGCATACATGGAATATTCAAGATAGACTATATTCTGGGTCATAAAACAAAACTTAACAAAGTTAAAAGAATTTAAATCATACTAAATATGTCCTATAATGCAATTAAACTGCAGATTAATAACAGAAAGATAAGAGAAAAATACTCAAGCATTTGAAAACTAAACAACATGCTTTGAAATGATCAGTGAACCAAAGAGGATATCTCAAGGCAAACTAGAAAACATATTGAACTAAACAAAAAATAAAAATAAAGAGAAAAATCAATAATACCAAAACTTGGTTCTTTAAGAAGATCAATAAAATTGATGATGCTTTAACAAGGCTAACAGAGAAAAAAGAAGACCCCATAGACATCAAAAGTCATTTAAATGAATACTATGAACAAATCTATGCAGGTAAATTCTGCATCTTACATGAAATGGACAAATTCCTTGAAAGACACAAACTACCAAAATTCACCCAAGATGAAAGTACATTTAAGTATTAAGTATTTAAGTATTAAGTACATTTCACTCATGGTTTTAAATTTTTTTCCCCCATAAATAAATAAATTCCCAGCCCCAGATGGCTTTGCTGGCTGATTCTACCGAACATCAAAAGAACAACACAGTCTATTTCAGAAAATACAAGAGCGGAGACTACTTCCCAATACATTTTATGAGGCTAGCATTGCCCATGGCCAAAACTAGACAAAGACTCTACAAAAAAGGAAAACTACAGACTAATATCCTAAATAAACATAAACAGAAAAATCCTCAACAAAATACTAGCAAACAAAGTGCAACAATATATAAAAAGAGTAACATAACACCACTCGGTGGGGTGTATCCCAAGAATGCAAGGCTGGTTCAATACTCAAAAATCAATCAGTGGAATCTACCATATCAACAGCCTAAAAAGAAAAACCACATGATCATTTCAACTGATACAGAAAAAGCATCTGACAAAATCGAGCATCCATTCATGATTAAGTTCTCAAAAAACTACCCATAGAAGGAAACTTCCTCAATCTGACAAAGGGCTTTTTTTATGTAAAAAAAAAAATCATACTTTATAGAGAAAGGCTTTCCTCCAAAGATTGGGAACAAGGCAAAGATGTCCACTCTCACAACTCCTAATCAACAACACAGCAGAAACCTTAGCCCATATAAAAAGGCAAGAAAAAGAAGTAAGAGGCATACAGATTGGAAAGAAATATATAAAACTGTTCTTATTCTCAGACAACATGACTATCTACATAGAAAATCCCAAGAAATCTCCAAAAAAGAAATCCTAGAACTAATAAGAGGGATTTAAAAAGTCATAGGACACAAGGTCACCACACAAAAGCCAACCATATTTTTATACAATGGCAACGCACAACTGGAAACCAAAATTTTAAAAACAACATGATTTACAATAACTCCTAAAAAATGAAATATCTAGGTGTAACTCAAGCAAAACATGAATAGGATCTATCTGCTGAAAACTGTGAAATACTGATAAAAGAAATCAGGGCCGGCCCGGTGGCGCACTGGAGAGTGCACCGCTTGGGAGCACGGCGGTGCTCCCGCCGAGGGTTTGGATCCCATGTGGAGACCGGTTCCCGCTCACTGGCTGAGTGCGGTGCAGGTGCAACACCGAGGGTTGCGATCCGTTGCCGGTCAGTAAAAAACCAGGAAAATTGCCTCCTAACCCAATGTGACTGGTGCTTTTTTTAAAAAGGGAAAATTTGGACACAGGCACGCACACAGACAGAACCACACGTGAAGATAAAGGAAGAGATTGAGGTGATGTTTTTACATCTAAGGGATTCCAAAGATTGCCAGCAAACACTCAGAAGCTATGGGATAGGCATGGAATAGATTCTTTCTCATAGCCTCAGGGAGAACCAACACCTTTGATATAGGAGGTGCTCAGTTTCCCTGCGTTCAGGTTTCAGGACACACCTCTGGGTTTCAAGCCACTCCCCAAGGTCTCAGGCCCCCTCCTCTAGGCCCTTTTCTAGAAAAAATTTACTATTGCCTGTTAGACCTATTTTCAGCACCAGCACAGGGAAAATGAGACCACAAGGGTCTGGCATATGCAAATCCAGTGTCTGGCTTGCTCAGTAAAGTGGAGTTTATCCTCCGAAAGACCTTCCACTATCACATGCCTGGTACATGAGATAGGATTTGACCCATGAACATACTCCGGAAGGAAACCAACTGAGATGTGCAAGACTACCTCACATAACAGGGAACCACCCCCTTAGTTGAATATTCATCAGGTAGCAAAACTGTAAAAGAGGAATTCCAGGCGAAGGCAGGGCTGTTGCTGAGTCTCCTGGAGCCAGCCCACCCTCTGCCTGTGGAGTGCGTATTGCTTTCTTTTTGTATCAAACTTACTTTCAGCAAGAGGCTGCTCACTCTTTGAGCCAACCTGTAATCTGTACTGAGCTTTAAGTGTGTATTTCTTGCTTTTGTGTTAAACTTGGTGTGGGCCCTGCTCAGTCTCTGGAGCTGTGCTGCGCTCTGTGAAATCTGTTTCTCTTATTCATTATATTAAACGTGTTCGCATTTTCTGCCGTGACCCTGCTCTTGAGTTCTTTCCTTTGGTGGAGTCAAGAACTGGGTAAGAGGACGGGGTGGGATGAGGGTGACTATTCGGCCCTGCACACCCTTCCTTGGGCATCGCAGCTCAATTCATAATTTGCCAAACAGCAGACATGCCCATCAATTAGTGAATGGATAAAAAAATAATGAAATATCCATACAATGGACTAGTCAGCAATAAAAATGCAGAACTTGCAACAATTTAAATGACCGTAAAATATAACTATGCTGAGTAAAAGAAACAAATCTAAAAAGGTTTCATACTATATGGTTTCATTTATAGGACAGTCTATAAATGACAAAATTACAACAATGGAGAACAGACCAAGTTGAGGAAGGGTCTAACTATAAAGCAGTAGCACAAGGCAGCTTTGGGTGCGTGGACGGAATTGTCCTGTGTCCTGATTGTGGTGGTGGTTACATGAACTTATACGTGTGTTAAAACTCACAGAACTCTACATCCGCCCAATAAATGTCAATTTTTCTGTGTGATAATTTTAAAAATAAAAAGATTAATATGGATGGATGTGCTAAATAGCATATTAGACACAGCTGAAAAAAAGACTTAGTGAAAATATCCAGAACGCAGCCCAGAGAAAGAGGATGTGAGAATATGGACAAGAAGCTGAAAGACACAGAGGATCCAGTGAGACCCTGGAGAGTTCAAGGAAGGTCGTAGAAGTGATGGAGAAGATGAAATAGTCAAAGAGATAAAGGCTTTTTAAAAAACAAGAAGAAAGGTAAATATAAAATATAAGCTCATCACCGATACATTATAGTAAAACTTCAGCACAGCAAATTTTAAAAGTATCCAAAAAGAAAAAGATCATTTATAAAGGACAGTAATTATATTAACTACTGTCTTCTCAATGGCAAAAATGAAAGCCAGAAGTGAGTGGAATAATAGTGTAAACCAAATAATGGGCCCCAAAGATGTCAAAGTCCGAGTCCCTGTAACCCATGAACATGTCACCTTACATGGCAAAACGGAGTTTGCAGGTGGGGTTAAGTTCAAGATATTGAGATGCGGAGATTCTCCTGGACTTTCTGGGCTGGCCCAATGTAATCAGAAGTGTCCTTATGAGAAGGAGACAGAGAGAGATGACAGAAGGGAAGAAGGCCGTGTAATGACAGAAGCAGAGATTGGAGTGACTGGCCACGAGTCAAGGAATATCAGCAGCCTCTAGCAGCTGGAAGAGGCCGGAGTGGGTCCTCCCCTGGAGCTTCCAGAAGGAATCAGCCTTCCAGACACTTTGATTTTAGCCTAGTGAGCCCCTTGTCAGACATCTGACCTCCAGAACTGTGAGAATAAATGTGTGCTACTTCAAGCCACTAAAATAATCTACAGCAGCAACAGGAAACTAAGACAAGTATCTTCACTGTATTAAGAGAATACAGTCATCAGACCTAGAATTCTACACCCAGAGAAACCAACCTGCAAGGGCTTGGACTAAGCAAAGACATTTTCAGACAATCAAAAACTGAGAGTTTAAAACCAAGATACTGTCACGGAAGGAAATTTTAAGGATAAACTTCAAACAGAAGAAAAATTATTTCAGAAGTAACGGTGGCGCACTGGAGAGTGCACCGCTTGGGAGTGCGGCGGCGCTCCCGCCAAGGGTTCAGATCCCATGTGGTGACCGGTTCCCGCTCACTGGCTGAGCACGGTGTGGGTGCAACACCAAGGGTTGCGATCCCGTTGCCGGTCCCTGGTACAGGCGTGACACTGAGGGTTGCGATCCCATACCAGTCAGTAAAAAAAGACAAAAAAAGGAAAAAAAAAAAAAAAAAAAAAAAGAAGTAACATGAGATACAATAAGAAATGTTGAGCAAAATATACTGATAAGTATGTGGGTAAATTCAGGCAAATATTGACTACATAAAACAACAACATCTCCTAACTTGGTGGAGTTAAACTGGATGAAATAAAATTAAAATACTTCACAACAATGACACATAAATTAAATTGGAAGTGAGTGGAGATCCTTGCTTTACTTAGGAGGAAGACAGAAATACTAATTTTCAACTTTATTAATTTAAGTATGCTTGTTAAAATAACTTACATAAACAATAAAAGAAAATCTATAGAATATGTAACGTCCAAATAAGTAGAGGAATAGAGAAATAAAATAATAATTTTAAAAACCCCATAAATCCAAAGGAACAAAATTAGAACTAACTAAAAACAGGTAGTAAGATAGTAGAAATAAAAGCAAATATGTCAGTGATCACAACGCATGTAAATGGACTAAACTCTCCATTTAAAATCAAACTAGATGAACATTAAACAGTATATACACTGTACACAGTATATAGTATATATACACAATATTGTATACACAATATATATGTACTATATATAATATATATATGTATGCTGTAAATCAAAGACTGGAAAAACATATCCTAGGCTATACATGCCAAAAGACAGATGGTGTAATATTAATATCAAACACAATAGGTTTTAAAGAAAAAGGCATTATTGAGCTAACAAGAGTCATAAGGGGCGATAAAAATTTAATTTACAGTTGTATATAATATCTCTAAAATTTCACACACCTAGTAACAGAGCTTCAAAATATAAAACTAAAATTACTAGGATTTTAAGGAGAAATTGATAAATATTCCAAACAGTGAGAGATTTTAATATTTGTCTCCCAGTAACCAGTTAATTAAGAAGACAAAAATCGGTTAGAATATAGAAAAACTGAAGGACTAATGAAAAGCTTGATCTTGGGGATATTTGAGTGATTTTAAAAAAAAGATTCCATATCACAAATTATCAGACGCAGCACACGCAATACTTAAAAGGACATTTAGAGTCTAATATAATGAGTAATAAATCATACCCCAGTCAGGTATATCCCAGGAATACAAGACTGGTTTAGAAAATCTATGGATGTAATTCTCCACAGTAACAGATTAAAGGAGAAAAACCAAATTATTGTCTTAATAAATGCAAAAAAAGCATTCAATAAAATTTCATATGCAATCATGGTTTAAAAATCTTAGCAAAGTAGAAATAGAAGGGAACTTCTTTAATCTGATAAAGAGCATCTACCAGAAATATCTACAATAATCATCACACTTGGAGAATTCCTGTTAAGATCAGATAACAGACACTTCTGTATAACATCAGACTTGAGGCCCTAATCTGTGCAGTAAGACATGAAAAAGGAATACGAAGGATGAAAGGTACAGAGAAAACTCTTATAAATTGCAGATTAAAATACTGTTTACATAGAAAACTCAAAAGAACCTAAGGAAAATTATTAACAAGAGAGTTAAATAGGGTGAGTGTATACAAAACCAATATACAAAACTCAATCACATTTTTATAAAGCAGAAACAATTCCAAGACAAAAAAGATGTCATTTATAATAGCAGATACACACACAGAATCACATTTTTATAAAGCAGAAACAATTCCAAGACAAAAAAGATGTCATTTATAATAGCAGTGACAAGCAAATATATTAACAAGAGAGTTAAATAGGGTGAGTGTATACAAAACCAATATACAAAACTCAATCACATTTTTATAAAGCAGAAACAATTCCAAGACAAAAAAGATGTCATTTATAATAGCAGATACACACACAGACACAAATAAATAACCTAGGAATAAATCTAACAAAAATGTATTCAAATGTAGTATGTTTTTGGATAAAAAGACTCAATATAATAATGGTATCGGTTCTCCCCCAAATTGTTTGCAGATTCAGTACAGTTCCAGTCCCACCCGCCAAAAAAAGATGCTTTAACTCTTCTTTTAAAGTATTTCCATGAAGTTTAATCATTTTCGCCATAAAGGGATTATTACACCCTTGCCCTGTGGTCTTGGACAAGGTCTCACTTTTTTTTTTTTTTGTCTTTTTCGTGACCGGTAAGGGGATCGCAACCCTTGGCTTGGTGTCGTCCGCACCACGCTCAGCCAGTGAGCGCACCGGCCATGCCTATATAGGATCCGAACCCTCGGTGGGAGCATCTCTGCGCTCCCGAGTGCGCCACGGGGCCGGCCCAAGGTCTCAGTTTTGTCAGCTGAAAATAAAAGGACTGAAATAGATGATCCCCACAGTCCCTTCCTGCACTGAAATCCTAAGATCTCTGAGACTCTCAGGAAGGGGAGGCAGATCTGACACTTCCGTGTGGCTCCTCCTGAAGGTGATGAAATGATAAACCAGGCTGGGTGGATCTAAGACTCCACCCAAAGATCTTGGCATCCAACAGAAGGTAAAATGTAAAGCAAATCATGACACGTCCCAAACATTATGTAATCACTGTAAATAGCTTTTAAAGGATTACATAAACATGGAAAATATTCACGACATGTTAAGTGGGAAAAAATTGCCTATATACTATAATTACAATTCTCAACGCAAGGACAAGATTCATGATTCAAGGCTGCCCGAACTCTTAGGTTTCACCTGAAGACGTGTTTTGGTTGGCCTGCCCTTTATTTTTAGTTTTACTCGTTGGCTACTGTTAAAAGTCTAGAGATTTCACGTAAATATCCAGATCTCTAGCTTCTCTTGAGAAACATGAAGATCGGCTGACACCGGGCCAAATTCCCACACAGCAAACACCGGCAGGATCTGCGCTGAGGCTGCCCCTTAGAAGGGGCCTGAGGTTTTCGTGCTCACCTGTCCCCACCGTGCTGCTTCTCTCGTTCTGGGTGAGTGTGTGACATCTGGATTATAATGCTGTCGCAGGACCTCCACAGTTTGCTTATAATTACAATTCTCAACGCAAGGACAAGATTCATGATTCAAGGCTGCCCGAACTCTTAGGTTTCACCTGAAGACGTGTTTTGGTTGGCCTGCCCTTTATTTTTAGTTTTACTCGTTGGCTACTGTTAAAAGTCTAGAGATTTCACGTAAATATCCAGATCTCTAGCTTCTCTTGAGAAACGTGAAGATCGGCTGACACCGGGCCAAATTCCCACACAGCAAACACCGGCAGGACCTGCGCAGAGGCTGCCCCTTAGAAGGGGCCTGAGGTTTTCGTGCTCACCTGTCCCCACCCGTGCTGCTTCTCTCGTTCTGGGTGAGTGTGTGACATCTGGATTATAATGCTGTTGCAGGACCTCCACGGTTTGCCCATGCTGTTCCCATCGTCTGGAATGCCTTTCCGGCTTTCTCCCCTGGCAAACTCTTGACTG
>NW_007732101.1:139926-141059 GCF_000696425.1 Galeopterus variegatus | reverse complement strand
GGCAATTCTGATGCCAAGATGGCACCTTGAATATTGAATCCTCCAGAAGGGAGTAATGCTTCATCTTCACATGGCAGAAGGCAAAAGGGCAAAGAAGTAAAAGGGGGCCTTTTATAATGGCATTCATCCTACCCATGAGGGTGGGACCATCATAGCCTAATTACCTCTTAAAAGTCTCACATCTTAATACTGTTACAATGGCAATTAAGTTTCAACATGAGTTTTGGAGGGGACATTCAAATCATGGCACTTCCTCAGATAAGAATAGAGCCCTGAAGAGTATAGAATGATACATTATAACATCACTAAAGCAGAGAAGGAAACTGATTGTACCAAAAATTATAAGCATTTCCAAGTCAGGGGTAAAATCTTATTCACATTTACACCCTAACACCAATCACAATGACGGGCACATAGAGTGTTCATTGAATGTTTTTGAGGAATAAATTTTTATCGTACCTGATAGCTAACTCTATTCAAGGACCAGTGAATTATCACAGTTTGGGAAAGAACATAAAAAAGAAGTAGTTCTATCCTCTTAAAAATTTCTAAGTGGGGGGAATCAAAAGAAAGAAATTTAGAAAAAAAAATTAATAAAGAAAGGAAATAACCCCAGAGAACTATTTTAAAAGAATACTGGTAAACACAGCAGCATATAGAATACTAATACCGGTTTAACAACAGAATTCACTTTACTATTATATGGGGTGTATAGAACAATAAATCTACTGCAACTTAAGCTCCTTAACAACAATAACAACAAAATGAAGTGGCCCTAAAGACAAGGGGAAATAATACTGATGGAAGATGGTTGGAAATCACTAGCTTTCCTGGTCTGAACCCATGTTTCTCATGTTCTGGAGTTACAGGCAGGCGACCCTTTCAGATATGCACCCCAGGATTACCATCTGTGCACATGTGGCAGTAGCAAAAGGCAGAGTGGATGAATTCCTAAATTGTTCTCACTGACACCAGCAGATATGTTTCCTTGGATGATTACAGTTCACAGGTGCACTGGCCACACACTAATTGAAAGAATTATTTTCTTAACATTCAGTGTTATCTGTAGAAACTTTTGTGAAGAGCACAATTGTTTCAACCAGCTGCTGAAAGCTGTTTTTATTAATTTTTTT
>NW_007732101.1:137827-138993 GCF_000696425.1 Galeopterus variegatus | reverse complement strand
CCCCCCCCCATTCTTTTGGGGGAATAAATGAAAAACAACAGCCCACAGTTCTGTGAGGCAACCTTTGAAGAGCAAAGAGTTGGGTTCCATAAACACCAACAACAGAAATGTGTCCTTTTCCTTTTTATTTTTATCCTCCCCCCATGATAGGCTGTCTTGTGTACAGTGTGTCTGGGATGCACTTGCTGGAATTAGTTGAGCCCTGAGCAGGCCCATGGAGAGTCCATGCAGTCTCGCTGCCTAATATAGTTCATCCCAAGTTTCCACTGTGTGTGATCCTTTAAACTAGAGAAGGTACCTTAAGTTCCGTGTTTTCTGTTCTTTGGGTGGTTGCCGGATCCATCTCGAAGAGACTGGCCCAAATAGCTGAAAAATCTCCCTATGGAGCCAAATCTCTAAAGCATAAGACTTTCCAAATTTTCCCAAAGATAGTCTGTAAATTACCTCTAACCTAAATGTAGCCAGAGCACTATGCTACTTTCTTCTAATAATTTGCCTTCTCTCCTCTTTGATTTTAAGTTCCTCAAAGTGGCAAGTGTTTTAGTCAGTACAGGCTACTATAACAAAGTACCACAGGCTTATAAACAACAGAAATTTATTTCCTGCAATTCTGGAGGCTGGAAGTCTGGTGCCAGCATAGTAGGGGTCTGGTGAGGGCCCTCTTCTGGGTGGCAGACTGATGACTTCTTGTTGCATCCTCACATAGTGGAAAGAGAGCTCCCTCAGGTCCCTTTTATAAGGGCACTAACCTCTTTCCTGAGATCTTCACTGTTGTGACCTAATTACCTCCCAAAGACCTCACCTCCTAACACCATCACATCGGGGGATAGGATTTTAACACATGGATTTTGGGAGGACACAAACATTCAGTCCATTGTAACTAGTTTTGTAAAAAGAAAAAAATCCTACAAAATGGACAAATGAGAAATTAAAGGAAAAATTATGCATGCTGTCATGCTTATTACAAAGTGGAAGCTGTATCTCTTACAGCAGGGATTTAGAAAAGGACCATGAAAATTAAGCTGGAAAGTGGTAGACTGCACTTGTAAATAAAAAAATGAGCCTTAGATCAAGATAAAATGTTGTCTTATAAGGCAGACTTGGGCCTTTTGACTATCTGGAATCTTTGGAAATGCTTACATTAGGGACAAATTCGTGTTCTGAGC
>NW_007732101.1:128930-137758 GCF_000696425.1 Galeopterus variegatus | reverse complement strand
CCATGAAAATTAAGCTGGAAAGTGGTAGACTGCACTTGTAAATAAAAAAATGAGCCTTAGATCAAGATAAAATGTTGTCTTATAAGGCAGACTTGGGCCTTTTGACTATCTGGAATCTTTGGAAATGCTTACATTAGGGACAAATTCGTGTTCTGAGCTGGGTTTTGCACACTTTCCTGAGATTACAGCACTGTTACAACATGAAACTGAAAACGTTAGCGCAGTCCTCAAAATGCATTCATTGTGGAGCATGATTTCCCTATCTTTTAAATTTTTTTCCTTTTTTTCACATTAAAATCAGCAGTAAATTAAATGCAAATGTCTAGAGAAATGAAACACTTGCACTACAAATTTACACACACACAATCAGAAAAAAAGAAAGTTACAGTTCTCTTGCCAATTGTAAATCCCCAGACTTCTAAATATGTACACACAATGTAGTAAGGAGCAACTTAACCTTGCTTGAAGGACTTTGGCTTTTGCAATTCCCAACACATGTTTATTCTTCAAACTAGAAATTGCATTTCCATTAGGTTTATTATTAATATGCCAATTTCTCCTAGTGGTTAAGCTACCTGTTGGAAATAATTCCAGTGCTTTCAAAAATTACATAGAGCCTTTTATATAACTAGAATCCCATAAAGAAGAATGTCGTCAAAAGATAATGCCAAATTACAACTAAAATACCAGTTTGTTTTAAAAGACAAAACCTACAGAAGCAATCACATATTTAAAGCCATACAAAGGCAAACAGCCATCAAATGTCAGTGAGTTTTGCCATCATTCATAGAAACCTCTCCCAGCAGGTGGACTTCACAGCTAGAATATTGCAAAATGTGCCGTTTGCTTACCTTTAATGCATCACCAAGAGTCACCACCCCCACCTCTACCACATCAACCAAGACTCACATCATCTATTCTCAAATGCAGGATGTATTAGATAAAATGCGGAAATGGTACACTTCCACATTTTAACATTTCTTTGTAATTGCTTCACCTAATGTAGCTCTCAATCACCCCCATCCTTACTGATCTTCCCAGACCAGAAACAGATGTGCACTGTCATTGTATATTCTCCACTTAATGATTAAAAACAAGAGAACTGAATAAGGCACGACAGAGTTGAAAGGCACCCATGCAGATATTGGATTTCCCTCTGTATTCAGAGGAACTGTGTATAAAATCCACACAGGGAAGGTAGAATTAGAGTTAGAATCAAATCTGCCTTTTGCTTGAGTAACTTACACAGAAAAGAAGGCAAAAGATGTTCTTGCTTCTCCCATTAACCCCAGCTATGTATTCTCCACTGTAAAATATGTTATAAGGGCTACAGTCCAAGAGTCAATTATTCACATACAAGGAAATGAGGAAGATTCCATACTACAAAAACGAGTAAGTGTGGTTTACTGGGTAGCCTGAACATTACAGAGTGTTTTAATTAATAGTTAAAACACTCATCCTGATTCAGTGACCTCAGAGAGGAGGCCACCCCCAGAAATGTTGTGTGGAAGCCAAAGCCACGGGAAGCTGGGGCCTGATGGGTTAGCAGCAGGTGATCCAGATGTGCACATCTGCTGCAACCCACTCCCTCCCCCAGGCGATGACTGGGCTGTGGTCTGTCACTAGGGACAGCCAGCACAATGGGGAGGCAGAAGAACAAGGTAAAATGACATTTGGAGGGTTTTCTGAATTATGATGATATTCTTTGAAATTCCCAGGCATTGTGAAGGGTCTTCAAAGGGATTCTCAACTCCAGGATTTAGTGCTCCGGGCAGTCGCCCAGGTACCACAAAATCCCCATGTGTGCACATCTCCTTTGTTACCCGTGTATATCCTCCCTTCCTGACGTCAAAGCCATGTTTGCTCAGCTTGTTGAAAATGTGTTCTTCGCTGGCCACATTCTTTCCTTTTTTTGAGCCATTGAGGTTTCAGCAGAGCTCACGGCCTTGAAGCTGCTGCCTCCATAGAAGAGAGAGGGAGGATAGTTGTTTCTGTATTGAGCATATGCTAACCAGACAGGGCTTGTTTGCCTAAGAAACCTAGTGCTTGTGTTTTGTTTGTTTTTCTGGCATCGGCATTGTAGTAAAAAGCCCCTCCCTTAGCTCTATGAATGGGAGACTAGCAGGATAGGTGCCTGTTCCCTATTCATTGGCCCTTGGTGGAGAATTGTTCTAAGAAAAAGTCCTAGTTCTAGCTTAGCCTAACATGTGGCAAACCTCTTCCTGCCATGAAGAATAATAAATGTAGGGTTTATTATTATAAATGTGGGGATGATGGTGACTCAATGCTATTGTGCAGGTGATGGTGATTGTCACGGGTTCTTCCAAGCTCTAAACAAATCATCCTCTGAACTCTTGCCAAAGTTTTGATTGAACTATAGTACAATGAACCAAAGAAAGAGGGGAAAGAAAGAAGAAAGAAAAAGTCATCTTGACTATTCAATAGAACTTGTTTTAGCTCTTTGGAGACTTAGTCATTTATAGCAACATTAAGTAGGATGCTAAAACCTTCATCATCTCTTCTGTAGTTATTAGTTTTACCATAGAGGCTAGAAAAAAGGGCCTGAGACCAATAGCCTGGCTTGTTCCGCGTGATCTATTGGTAAGAGTGGGGAAAGGATACGATATTTGTTATGTGTCTATGATGTGACAGGCTTTCAACATTCATTACTTCATTTTAACCCTATGAGGTAGCCATTCCCATTTTAGTTTGGAAACTGAGGAAGAGAGAGCTTACATAACTCATCCAAATTCACATAACTGATAAATGATGGGGTCAAATGTAATCCCATGCTCTAAAAGAGTCATTCTAACAACATCAGAGTGTTGAGAAAAAGTCCCTCACATGATATGCTTTACAGAAAGATCTCATAACTTTATGGCCAGCCCCCAACAGATCTGTTGTTGGTGTCATGGTCACAGATACCAGGTGGAAGCAGGTAGCACAGAAAGCTTCTGATAATCCACTCTGTGACTGACTATTGCACCTTAGTGTCCTGGCCACTTCATACCCACACTTCATCCTTCTGGTTCCTCAACGTTTATTTCCTATTGCAAAAGCACCTATGCTACACCAGGTGCTCTGTAGGTCCCTTGGTTATAAAGGTAAGTGAAGAGTCCCTCGTAGAGAGGAGCTTGCATTCTAATGACAGGTTTTCCTCACCTCTAAGAGCTGAGTGATTAAAAATGCACTTATTTTCAAAATTAAGAATTTAAAGAGACTCTTTGCCCTTATCAACAAAGGCTCAATTTTTACTGCCTAGCTACACCACTCCCAACCTGGAGACCCTGAAATGATAGGGGTATGTATGAGTTATTCAGTTATTTCAGTATTGGGCTCTGAGAGTTATTTAAAATATTTAATCAGATTCAATGGAAATCACACCTTTACTTGAGAAATAGTTTACATGCTAGCTAAAAAATCAATATCCTTTGTGGTGTTACTAGAATTGTAGTAAAATATGCTTTCGATTCATTAAAAGGGGAAAAATAATTATTAGTTTAAATATAGTGTTAAAAAACCCTTTTTGTGGCAGCAATGGCAGTATTGGGGGAGAGGCTGATAAAATTACTTCATGGTGGCAAAAATTGGACACCATTGCACTATTGTTTCAACTCAGCACTGGCAGGAAGGCAGTGTAGGGATTATATACCATACGTTAAAAACAGGAGATGAGATGGGGCCCCATGGGGTCCTGACATATGTAGCTAGGGACTGACCCCTCCTCCCACATCGAGGCAAAGAGCATGCCAAAAACACCACAGCCATGTGGGTGGCCCACCACAGCCACCACAATAGCCACAGCTGCCACAAAAGCAGCTAGATGCCACAACCACAGTGTGGATGGCCCGCCAGCCACTAGAGTGAATCGACACAAAGAGAGTCACCAGTGAAGGCCAAAGAAAAGAGGACGTCTCTCTCCACAAAGCTCAGTCCAGAGTGATAGAAACAGCATCTGCTCTACGATAATAGTGGGGGAACTGAACATACCTCTCTCAGCAATGGGCAGATCATCTAGGCAACAAATCAACAGAGCGACCATTAATCTTTCAGAAAGAGAGAAGAAATCTAGGGTAACTAGAGGTGGGAGGGGGGAGGGAGAAAGGACAGAGAGATTGGATAAAGGACATAAAGAATAAGTATGATTTGCAATTATGTATATGCTAATAATGTTGATTTGATCAACATGTCAACATTGAACCAAAAGAATATGTATAATCAATTATGATTCAATAAAAAAAAAAGAGGGAAAAAAAAGAGAAACAGGACATGAGAGTGATTAACACAAGACTGCCTAAAACAGTTGTCAGCATAAGGATGAATAGATCCTGAATCTTCTGATTTCAATCCCATGAAAACTTCTAGAACATTCTAGTTCAATTAATTTGCGTACAATGGCTGTTTTGATTCAAAGTTCTGAGAATATGATCAAATTCGAACACTTCTGCCATTAGATGAGCATAATCATGTTTTAATTTTTAAAAGGTAAATATTAAAGTGTCAAGAGAAACAAAATTCACTCAAGTTAATTGTATACATCAAGAAAATGTTATGCCTAGACCACCTACACAATTGTGCAACCGTCCACCTGGTTGGCTAGAACTTAGATACAGTAGATGGACAGAGACACAGCCCCAAAGGGATTTGTCAATGAGTAGTTGAAAAGTAACAACAGTGAATTTTTTTAATGAAAATTGCAACCCACAAATAATTTATAGATTTAAACATAGTTTATTTGGTGTTCTGTCTCCCCTCCTGTTCATTGTCTCCCATATTGAAAGAAAGATCTTACATGGGGTCTGTTACTTAGAATTTTTACCATATTTTTTGATGAACGAATGGTGCCAAGACACCATAAAGAGAACTGGGTGCATGGACCAAAATGGCAATTATAGCTAAATGAAAAAATAAAAAAAAAGAAAGATGAATATTTTATTCAGTTCAGCTGTTAAGTCTTAATGCAAAGAAATAGCTTTTTGCAAATCCGTAATGGACACCAATTTCTAATCTCCTCCATTATTAGCTTTCGAAAATCTTATTATGATGTATTTTGGCAGCCAACCAAAACCAAGATGTTCAGCTTAATAGATTTAAACTGAATTTTTAATGTTTCCCCTCTTCTGCCATGTAAAGCCTACAATTAATTCTCTTGGTGAACTGCTGATAGCATTTCTTTAAGCTAAATTTGCCTTTGGATACAAAAGAAACATTCCTGGAGAATGACATAACATTGCCACTGGGCCAAAAGGAAAACATGTTTCTGAACATTTTTTTAAATGACAAAATATATTGTTTCAGGATCATATGCAGCAATACGCTATATCACTAACCAGATATTAGGGCTGCTGGGACTGAAATAACATCCTTCGTTGTCAGAGCTGGTATGTAGTTAATAGAATGGTCTCTGGGAGACCAGTCGTCTCAACATCGCCATACACAAATTCTCTATCATTATAGATGGTCGAATGAAAAATAGAAGTCTGATTAAAAGATTGCATGCCAACATGTGCTGATAAAATTCTCTCCTGACAGTTACAGAGAAATGAAAAGACTGCTTCAATTAATACTGGTCTGAAATATCAGACCAAACAAAAAAAATACATTTATTCAACAAATATTTATTGATTATCTAAACTGCACCTGGCACTATGTAAGGAGATAGGGATATAGTCACCTTGTTAAGGTTACAGTCTTCTGGGCTACAAAGACATTAACCAACAGCTCAGACAAGTAAATGTCAGATTGTACCTGAGATAAGAACTGTGAAGAGGATGCATGGCTTATAGCTTAGCATGCTTTAGTGGTGTGGCCTTGGATATGCTGCCTAATTTCTCTGGGCTTCCTTTCCTTATTCTTAAATGGGGTTAATAATGGTCCTGCCTCAGAGGGTTGTTGGGGGAGATAATATGAGATAATCAAAGTAAGTGCTCATACAGTGTCTGTCACATAGTATGTTCTCAATAAGTGCTAGCTATTGTTATTGTCACTCTGATGGTTACTTTCACTGCTGCTAGTAAAGGAGGTCAGAAAAGTCTTCCCTGAGAAAGAGAACACTGGGTGGGGCATATGAGGGTAAGTTGAAGTTAGCATAGTGAAAAAGAAAGGGATGAGCTTTCTAGCAGGTGAGAATGCCCTGTAGAGAGCGGAAGCATAGCAAAGAGAACAAACCCAGAGAAGGCTGGCACGTGAGCTCTGAGGCAACGTAACACGAGGCTGCAGAGGCAGACAGCAGTCAGTGCCCTTGCGGGTGTAAGTATTTCACTCAACTGTAATATTTATTGTGGATTTGTAAACACATACAAAATAACATTTCCAATTATTGTTTAAAAAATTCCTAATTTTACAATGCTGTACACAGCAAACACAGCATAATTTTGCTCCTGTAGTTTCAGAATGGAGTGTTTATTCAATTACTCATTTATTTATCCACCATCCACATTTACTGAATGCCTACTGTGGATCAAGCACGGGGTTAGGTGCTGAAGGTACAAGGTGAGTCAACCACCATCCCTGCAGTCATCCAAAGGAATATAAACAATAAAATAACTCCTAGAATTACTGTAAAGAGAGATGGATCAATTTCTATGAAGGACGGAGGAAAGATCCACTAACTCTGTGAGAAGTGGGGAAAGCATGAAAGAAGGGATTTTTGAGACTTGAAAAATAAATAAGGGAAAAAACAAAAAAAGAGGAGGGAGGGCAGCACCTGCCATGAAGAGTAGAGAGTGGAGAAGGAGAGGCTGGAAGTGCCCAGGAGCAGGGAAGCTGATGGGGGAGGTCCAGCAGGGGACGAGGTGGGGGCCCTTGAGGGGTCCAGAGGATGAGAGCTTAGTGGGGTTTTATATTCTGGCAACCTGGAGCTGAAAGAGCAGAGCAAGGGCTTTACCAGGGGGGCAAAGCACGGTCCTTCCATTTTCTGACTGCACAGTTGGTGCAAAGGCATGTGAACTCACCAACATGTACTGTGCTTAGGTGCTCTGGTGCCACTTGTTTCTCTGTTTTACTATCCAAGCTTCTACTTTACAAGGTCAGGCTAAAGGAACTGAAAAGTACAGAACTTTATTCCAGCACTGTTACTGCGAGTGAGAGACTTGACATCACCTAATTTTTAACACTGCAGATTGATAAACTGAATCATAGTACCAACCTTAAGTTAGGAAATGTGCACTCTCTAAAATTCATGTTTTCGAAGAATATTTGATGTCTTTATAAATGCTCACTATATAACGCTAACTAAATAGTAATAGGAGACAAAGCCATATATTATATAAGTAAGCACAAGACTCTAATTTGGTTACAAAAATAGGATGTGTAAAAGAAACGGTGAAAGAAAAAACAAAATATTAAAGGGCATTTTCGCTGAATGTTGAGATTATGAGTGATTTTTATTTGCTTCTCTTTGCTTTGGGGTATATATTTTCCAAATTTTCTTCAAAAATATACATTGAATTTATAGTCCATACAAAACATCATAATTTTAGAAGTTATATTTTATAAACATCATCAATAGTTAAGATAACCTGGAGGGTACAGACCCACAAGCATATTAATCTTTGTCACTAATAATCAAATAGTTTGTAAATAACTTTAATTCATGCCATCAGGTCATCCCTCAACATGTATGTCCAATATAACATAGATGATTAAGGGAGACAGAAAGAATAAATCCTAAATCCAAAATAATTTATGTAAAGCACCCATTGAAGGGTCCACACACCATAAGTAGATCTTTTTTCTGGAACTTGATAACTTTCTTTCTCATAGAGGAGAAGACACTACTGACAAAGTAGGGGGAAAATATAACAATATGAAGCCTAAAGGAATATAGAGCCCTCCTATTGAGCAGAGAGCAAGAAAAGATAGTCACTTACTTACAGGCACTGAGGAGAGAAGCAAGCATGTCACAAGGCAAGTCTCAAATTACAGAATACTACAGTACATTTGAAGCCAAAGGGATGTACTCGGCCGAGAATGGGCACGTGGGCATGTCTAAATCCCTAAACTGTGGCTCTGGTGTTAACCTTGGTGCCCAACATGCAGCGTCATGCTCCCCTGAATACCTTGTAAACCCACCGTGCCAAGATTATCATTATTATTTTTAAGAGATGGGTTACTTTGGACAAAAAGAAAAAAAGGAAAGCCATACCAAAAAAAGAAAGAGAGAAAAATAAAAAGGGAAAGAAAAAAAGAAAGAAAAAGAAAAGGAAGAAAAACATGAACACACTCAATTGTAGCCATTTATTTATGACTGAAAAGATGAATCAAATAAATCGTACAAAATCTCAGTTCCTGAGAATCCCCTGATTTCAGCTAGGGTCAGAAGGTCAACACCATTTTGAGGAGTGAAAGTCATCAGCTTATAAAAGTGCAGTGAAATAAGATACCGAGCCATGAACGTGGGAAGGGCCATCCTCCTATTTCCTGTTAAATCCATTCGTCCACTGCACAGCCTTCTTGACTATGGAACCTTCCCTAGACCCTATAACCAAAGTGGCTTTCCACCTGGTTCTCTGTCTCTGTGTGTGCCTCATTCTCTTCTTACCACATCAAAACTACACTCCCACTGGCTCTTGGATGGCTTCTCCCTTTTATTTAGGATTTGACAGCACTATCAGTGAACCCTAGAAATATTGAGAGATGTTTCCTGAGGGAAAAGCAGAAAATGTATGTCTCACAAGTAATGGTTTCACTGCTGTAATGTACAATCAAAATATTTACTAGAGTGGGCCGACCCCGTGGCTCACTCGGGAGAGTGCGGCGCTGGGAGCGCAGCGGCGCTCCTGCTGCTGGGTTCGGATCCTATATAGGGATGGCCGGTGCGCTCACTG
>NW_007732101.1:79561-128396 GCF_000696425.1 Galeopterus variegatus | reverse complement strand
GGGATGGCCGGTGCGCTCACTGACTGAGCGCGGTGCAGGCGACACCAAGCCAAGGGTTGCGTTCCCCTTACCAGTCACAAAAAAGAAAAAAAATGTTTACTAGAGTGAAAAAATAGATAGCCTAATCAGCTCAGTCTTGCATATTAGAAGGAGCTGGGGTTGTAATTTGAAGTGAAATCATCCTGCTGATCCCAATGCCAGTTCCAGCTTGTTGACTTTAATAGGGAAGTATAACACTTGGAAATGTGAAAACACAGTGGGTAATATTTATATGAAATCTTCAAGAACCATGATATTTTGCTCATGTGGAATACTATGGCATTTTGCCTAGATCAGGGAACCAACAGATTAGCACATTAACACTTTTAGGAAACATGCATATAATTTGCTTTGAATGTAGTCTTTGACTTCTAGAAGGAATACCTAATGATTTCAAACTGACAGACTACTTTATAAAGCATTTTTTAAAAGTGCTGGTTGCTAAGAAGCTCCTAGCATCAGCATTATAGAACAAGTATAAACTACACTTTTAGACAGGAAAAGTTCAATTGAGGAAGTTGTAAAAAAATGCCTTAAAGCTATAAATAATTTTAATATAGTTCTTAGGCTGATCTTCAACTGCACATTTTTTATGTCTTATGTTTAAGTCTTACATCCCAGGAGTGGTTCTAAATACTACATTCCTATCAACCTAATTAATTCCCCATGAGTTAAGAAGTGCTGCTATTCTCATTTTATTTATTTATTTATTAATATTTGTGAAAAATATTTTTTAATCTATTTTTTATTATACATACATGTGGGGTACAACGTTGATTTTCAATAATTGTTTAGAATGTGTGGTGGTTAGATCAGTATAGTTAGCTTATTCATCATTCTTTGCATCTGCTGACCAATTCCTCATTAGCCCCTCTTCCCCTCCCCTTCCCCTCCCCTTTTCCACATCTAGTTTTTTAAAAGTGCAATGTATTACTGTGATTGCTGTTTCTTTCTTTCTTTCTATCTCTCTTCATTGTTCATTTGTTTATTTATGGATTCAGCTCCCAGTTATGAGTGAGAACATGCAGTATTTCTCTTTCTGTACCTGGGTTGTTTCACTTAGGATAGTTTTCTCCAGGCTCATCCATGTTGTTGCAAATGGTAGAACTTCATTCTTTTTTATGGCTGAGTAGTATTTCATTGTGTATATATACCACAATTTCCTTATCCAGTCACCCATTGATGGACATTTAAGTTGGTTCCATTGCCTAACTCTTGTAAATAGAGCTGCAATAAACATGAAAGTGCAGGTTCGACCTGCATTTAACCTGATGTTTTCCAATCCTCTGGATATATCCCCAGTAATGGGATTGCTGGATCATATGGAAGTTCTATCTGTAGTTGTTTAAGGAACCTCCATACTGTTTTCCATAACAGCTGCACTAATTTACAGTCCCACCAACAGTACAGGAGGTTTCCTCTCTCTCCACATCCTCACCAGCATTTGTTATTCTGTCTTTTTTATAATAGCCAGTCTGATTGGAGTGAGGTGATATCTCAAAGTGGTTTTGATTCGCATTTCCCTGATAATTAGTGATGTTGAGCATTTTTTCATATACCTGTTGGCCATCTGTATGTCTTCCTTTGAGAAGTGTCTATTCAGCTCCTTTGCCCATTCTTTAATTGGATTATTTGGTTTTTTGCTGTAAAGTTGTCTGAGCTCTTTGTATATTCTGGATATTAATCCCTTGTCAGCTGCATACTTTGCAAATATTTTTTCCCATTCTGTAGGAGGTCTTTTAACTATATTGATTGTTTCCTTTGCTGTGCAGAAGCTTTTTAGTTTGATATAATTCCATTTGTTTATTTTTTCTTTTGTTGCCTGTGCTTTTGAGATGTTATTCATAAAGTCATTGCCTATTCCTAAATCCTAGAGTGTTTCCCATACATTTTTTTCTAGGAGTTTTAAAGTTTCAGTCCTTATGTTCATATATTCAGAGAGGTTAAAAGAACTTGTACAAAATCATGTATCTGGTAACTGGAGAAGCCTAGATTTGAACCTGAGCACTCTGATTCCAAGACTATGTTCTTAACCACTATGCCACATTAACTCTATGCATAAATAGGCTGAGAGTTCTAATTTCAAGAAAGATCCTATAAATATTATTATCATTAACAGCATTGAAGATTCAACTTTCCCCTTCCCATTTCTTTTCTAAGTGGGAATGGACTGTATTTACCATGTAATTAGGCTAAAGCCGATCATGTTAATAATGTTGCTATATACCAGGGGATTGTAATTTTGCTTAATAGATACAATGCTTACACTACTAGAGGTAAAAAATTAATCGATCAATAAGAGATTCAATCCCTAAATTGGTATAAAAATTCCTCAGCCATTTTGCCTAAATGTTAAAGTAAAAATTTTGTGTTCTCTTATTTTCTGTATCATTCTCCATCAATTCCTGGTTCCATAGTGACTCAAACGCCAGTATGAAGTTAGCATTTAAAGGATCCACAATAGATAACCCAATGCATACTGATACTGGAAAAGAAGATAATAATGATGGTAAAGGTCAGTGGTGGGAGCAATGAGGGTGAATTTTGATGTGATAGAAAGCTAAGGTAAAGAGAGGGTAGGAATGTAGGAAGACATACAGAGATACAGTTAAGAAATCAGCCCCTGCTCCACACTGACCCTCCGAAACTGAAGATAGCCACAGAGATCACTGGCCGGTTTGAGCATCCAGGCATTACATGTATGTATTAACAACCCCATTTCTACAAGAGAAGGGTACTTTACCAGAAATTTTTTTCCCTTTGCACCTATCCCCTCCAGGTGACATTTAGACAATATTTCTTGTACCTACTCTCCTCACAGATCCAAACTGACCCAGACGAAGGAGGCAGCTGGAACATCACTGTCAATGAGGGCTAGGATTTGGGTTCACATGAGCATTGTGGGATAGCAGAGGGCAGGTGACTATTATTCTCCCTAAAGGATTTTTTCCCCTTGCATCTGTTTTATCCAGCAGAGTTGCATTTACCCTTAGACTCTCCATCTTTTACTCACCATCTTCTTTCCACATATCATATTCTAGCTGGTATCCAAAGAGACCACACATTGAGGTCCATATATTGAAACTAAGAAATAAACTAAGAATATGTGTAAAATCAATACAAGGCCTGTGAATGTAACCAGGCTCTCTAATAAACTCCATATCAAAAACTAGAACATAAAAGATTGGATTCTTCATCAGATATCTCCCCTCTCAAACCTTGACTGATACACTGGAACAGTCGTTCTGGGTAATTAGAATCAGAGCAGTTGGAGGATGATTTTTTTCTCTCTGTGTTCCAATTCTCAACCTCCTTGGGTCTTTTCATAAATTCTTACAGCCCATCTGTCTGCTTTCTTTGATGAATCATCCAGAATTATTTGATGAATTATTGCTTCCTCTTTTCAGCCCTTTAAATAATCATTCATGGATTCTGAGCAAAAGAGAACCATCACAGATTTGTGTTTTAGGACAATCTCTTCAGAGGCTATTAAGAGCAGATACAAGGTGGGTGAGGTTGGAAGCAGGAAATCCAGATGGGAAGCCTATATGTGATAGGACAGAAAATCCCATTGGAGGCTGTGGTAGCCCAGATAAAAGGTGATGAACTACTGAGCCAGGATAGTATGGTAGGGATGGGGAAGACAGAAAAGATTTTAAAAATAAGATTAAGTGATTGATGGAATATGTTATTAAAGGAGACAATATGGAAGAAAAGCAGGTTCAGGAGCAAAAATAAGTTGAGCTTGTGGTTCTTATGAGTGAATCAGATGAAAAAATCTGGCAGAGAGTTGTACTAACATGAAATTTCTGGAGAAACCTGTGGAGGAATAACAGACTACGGCATCATCAACGTGCAAGTGAGCTGAATGATGACAATAGATGAGATAACTGAAGGAGAGGACTCAGTGTAAGCAAGTAGCAGCTCAAGGACAGAACTCTTGGGAACAGCATTGAAGCAGCCAGGGGAGAAAGAAATGTCTGTGGATGATAATGTGCCAAGGACAATCTATTAATATTCAGGACTGCTCTCACCCTTCTAAGCTCTCCTATATACTTCTGGGACAGAAAGCCTAGAAACTACATCTCTCCAACTCCCTTGACAGTAATGTTTCCATTTAGATTCTGTGAATAGTAGGTGCTCACATGAGAATAGAGGTCAGAAGAGAAAATGGACATGTGGTTAACCATCAGCAGATGGTGGACTTAGAGATGTACTAGGGGCTTTGGGGCACTGTCCTGAGAATCATTCACTTCAGTGATACAGGTGGCAGAGTTTATTGGCCGTACTTTGCTGAGATTTTGTGAAGCTTGCAGCAGCTTCCTTAAACTTTGCTCCCCAAACATTCTGACGGTTGTGAAAGCCTCTGATTTCCTATATTAAATCTCTTCTTATTCAAAATGCTCACAAAAAGGTCTGCGTTTCTGAGCAAACCTTTACCAATATAAAAAGTGTAGTGTCATGGACGTATCAAGACAAAAACAAGGTTTTCAGCAGATTGAGAGTGAGTGATACACGAAAAAAGTAGAGACAAGAAGCATAGACCCATTTGGGGGAAAATAAAACCCTTACGAGAATGAGAGGAGACATTAGATGGCAGCTGAAAGGGGTAAGAGGTCAAAATAATTTGAGTGTGTGTGTGTGTGTCTGTGTGTGTGTGTGTGTATTTTAAGGCAATATGGACCTAAGCATGTTTATAAATAAATGCAAGAGCCAGTAGAAAGCGAGGAGGTGGAAGTATATGAAATAGTAGCTATGACTGATGAAGTCAGGTCCTGGATTAGACGGAAGCAAGCAAGGCCAGTGCTGGACAGCTAGGCCATAAACAAGAAGGAGGAAGTGTATTCTATTCTTCCAAGATGATGACAAGAAAGAGAATTAAACTGGGAAGTTCTGAAAGGTTCTCCTTTTCTTGATAAAGTAGATTCCAAGTGCAGAGGACATCTGGGTTTAGCCACCCGGGCATACATGCCTTCTTTTGGTAACCAAAGCCTGATTTCTCTTGGGAAGCCACACCTTTCCATTCTCAACCCTGTGACTCTGGAGTATAGCACACAAGCCAATCCAAACTCCATCAGAATGTCACATTCCACTGTCTGTACTAATTGGTCTAGGCATGTGTCATAACTGGAGCTAATAAGATGTGAGGGGATATTTGCTGAGGTTCTGGTTAGGAGGCAGGTATACTTTCCTGTAGGGCTTCAAAAAGAGAGAAAATGATTTATCTTGTTTCCATGGTAGGAGGAGTCTTTCTGAGAGTCTTTCTGAGTGTGGAGTTAAACCAGGAATGGAGCTGATCAGAGAGATTGATCAAACTTGGTTGATTGAGGAAAACATGTCCCGGTGATGCAGATCAGGCCCCTGCTCTGAGCTGGATTTGAAGCCAGACCTTCTCTTGGACTTTTCAATTAGTTTAACCAATGAATTCTACTTTTGCCCAAGCCAGTTTGGGCTAGAGTTTTTTTCATTTGCTGAAAGATCCTAAACCATATAGTGAAAGTGAGGGGGATGGGGTATATTTTAAAAAATAAAAAGCAGACTGATAGTGTAAAGAGCAAAGGGAAGGATCTGAACCAGTAATCACCTAGTTAGGCCATAAAACACAGCTCAGTTTGGCTGAACTCAACCATGCTGATGTCAAGCCCTAGTCAATAATTTGGTTTTTTAATGTTCTCTGTGGTGGCTGAAGGAACTGATTTTTTTCATCACTTGCAATTGCCTTTGTGAAGTTGGACCGCCTTTGGCTGGGCTCATGTGACACCTAACATCTGGATAAAAATTGAAAAATATGATGTCAACCATGTGCTTTGTCAAACACAATTACAAACCCCTGGGCAGTTAGAAAGTATCTAATAATTGTTTCAGATTTCACCTGAATCATGTATACATGGCATTTGTGATTCAAAACTTTCGCAGAGTTGAGGAACATAATCTCTTCACCCACCATTCCTTTGTTTTACAAGTCAGCCCCCAGCCCAGATGTGATGTCAGCCTTTCCCCACTTAATGTTTCCCCTGTGTAGTGTTTTCTCAATGCAAATGAATCAAAATTTCAGCTCCATGAGCAACTGTTCATGTTGAAGTCATAGGTCTTATATTTCAACTCTGTCATATAAAGGGCAAGTTGAAGGTAAATGCAGATTTGGAAGGGCAAAACTCAACCTTTTATTTTGCCAAGAATGAAACTGATGTTTGGGAACGTTAAGTCACTTGAGTGAGGTCCCATTGCTAGTTAGTGACTAAGTGTGGCTTGAACCTATAACTTTTACCTGCTACTACTACACCATGCTACCTCTACCTGTCACAACCTGTAAATTTTGGTTACATTACTATTTTGCAGTAAGAAGCACTTGTGGCTATGAGTATATTTAAAGCTACCCCAAATAGTGTCAACCATTCCTAAAATACTTTCTTCTTTTTTTATTTTTTTTTATTTTTTATTTTTTCGTTAAATTTTTATTTTGTCAATATACAATGTATATGATTATTATGGCCCATCACCGACACCTCCCTCCCTCCTCCCTCTCTCCCCAAATAAAAATTTAACGAAAAAATAAAAAATAAAAAAAAATAAAAAAAGAAGAAAGTATTAAATAAAAATTTAACGAAAAAATAAAAAATAAAAAAAAATAAAAAAAGAAGAAAGTATTAAATAAAAATTTAACGAAAAAATAAAAAATAAAAAAAAATAAAAAAAGAAGAAAGTATTAAATAAAAATTTAACGAAAAAATAAAAAATAAAAAAAAATAAAAAAAGAAGAAAGTATTAAATAAAAATTTAACGAAAAAATAAAAAATAAAAAAAAATAAAAAAAGAAGAAAGTATTAAATAAAAATTTAACGAAAAAATAAAAAATAAAAAAAAATAAAAAAAGAAGAAAGTATTAAATAAAAATTTAACGAAAAAATAAAAAATAAAAAAAAATAAAAAAAGAAGAAAGTATTACTTTGTTTAATTATTATCATTAAATGGAATGCTATATATTCACATAAACACAATTCTTAGCTAAAATCACTTTGTTTAATTATTATCATTAAATGGAATGCTATATATTCACATAAACACAATTCTTACAAATGTGTGTGATTGTTACATCCCATTCCATTATACAGATAAGCTGAATAATTTATTCTGAATTAATTTCAGAAAAAAAGATTTTTTAATTTTCTACACGTTTTATAGTTAGAACCAAGATTGTGAGTAAATATAAGACTTACAAAGAGGGGAGTTTGGCTGAAAAACCTAAAGAAAGTGAACAGAAATTTGGAAATTTAAGCAATCATTATATATTTTGCTCCTTTTAAATCAGAAAAGAGAAAAAGTGGGGCCAAAAATTTAAAAGAAGGTAATGGTTAAAAATGGTAGCATTTGTGGCTTTGACACTTTTAGAACTGCAAGGTACAATACTCACAGTAATTACCAAGTAACCAACTAATTCACTAAGCACAGTGAATGTGGGGAGCACGGGAGTGTGAGATGTGTCTTGGCCTCTAAGAACCTTATGATCCAGCTGAGATTATAAGATGTGGAATCAACTAGTGGAAAATACCAAATATTTAGTATTTAAGTGATACATTCTTCTTCCTTGTCCTCTGTTCTACCACTTAATTATCTTATTAAAACTTTGCCTGCAGCTTCTTGGGGTCAGTCCTGTCTTGTATAAAGGAATATATACTTTTTGTTCCTATCATTCAAACCTGAAGTCAGTAAATTGCTGAAGATAAAATAGCTCTTCAGTCTGAGGACTAAGAGTTTACAAAGCACTTTTATTTATGATTGTCTCATGGAAACAATTCAGAAACACTATAATAGGGGTAGAACAAGAATGTTTCTCTTCATTCTACAGATAAAGGAGTTTAGGCCAAGAAAAAGACCTCTCTGGAAGGGTTCGGTAGTGCCTAGATAATTGGGGTGCAATGAAGTTTAACTTAATTAAACTTCAAATTAACTTCATAAGCATTCAACCTAAAAGTCAGTAGAGCCGGTTAAAATCCCACCTCTACCACTTACTGTCTGTGTCATAAGGAACATGTTACTTTCAGTCTCTCTAGGCCCAATTTCAGAGAGAGCTACTTCTACTGGTAAAATTAAGTTTAGATCTGAGTGATAGAAAATGAAAAATAAGAGTGACTTAAACAAGACAGAAGTTCATTTTGTTAACTCACAAAGAAAATCTGGGGTTGGGCAATCCAGGCCTGGTATTCCACGGAATAAGAGTTCTACGCTCTTTCTACATTGTTGTTTTGTCATTTTCAGCTTGTTTGCTACCTCAGGGTTCAATTTGGTTGCTCAAAGTCTTACCATCATATCTGCATTCCAGCCAGCAGGAGAAAGGATGCACCACCTCCATTAAAGTATGAAATATCTATCAAATACATTTGCACACAATACTTCCACCTTTGTTGGGCAGAGGCTAGTCACATCCATACCTACTACAAGGGAAATAAGGAAATCAATTTTTATTCTGGACAGTCATTAACTTTCCTAAATCAGGGATTCTACTACAAAGGAAAAAAGAGGGTATAGGATTTTGAAACCAACACTAGCCTGCTACAGTATCCTGTCAATATCATTAGGTTGCTAAAATGTTCATTTGAGATATTATATGTAAAAGTGTGCACCTTATTCTATAATGTAAGGTAGTTTTATAGTGTTGTCAACAAACCTGGCTTCAGGTATAAAGAAAAGGATGTTTCCTTACACGGTTTTTCCTGGATGTTTCAGACCAGTCGAAGTACAGATGTGACCACCATGAGCATGCACCTGCAGACCTCCTGTTGCAGGAAGCCTCTGTAATTGACCACGTGCCACCGTGTTTGTATGCAGGCCCTGCCTCCCACAAGTTGCTCTCAGCCAACCACTGACTGGGGCAGGTTTGCCAAAACAGTCCTGTTCCTGGGGGACTCAGGACTCTTTTGACAGCCAACTTTGGCTCTGGACATTTTGCTGAAATTTCCTTAGATGGTACAGCAGCCCAGGATGTTCCACCCAACCTTTTCCTCCTCTTTCCTTCTCTCAGGGTCAGACTGGCATCGACATCTCATGGCTGTCCCAGTCTTCCCAGCCCCTCCCTATTTTTTCTCACACAGACACTTCCCTTAATAAAACCCTTGCATGTTTAATCCTGTCTTGACATCTGCTTCTTGGAGGACCCAGATTAATAAAATGTAATATTTTGTAAAGAAATATAACTCATGGAATTTCTTGATAAAAATGACTTTTTGGAAGAACTAAACACTTTTGTAACATTATTTCTTTTTAGATACAATGGCAACATTTTACCAGGCTAATAACTATAAAGTTGGTATAAATACACTGTGGCAAATTTTAAAAATTCAAAATAATATGAATCTATGTTTAAAGACTCTATTTCTAAAGGGCTTTTATGTTTAAACTCTTTGTTTATTCATTAATCACATATTGTGTACCTACTATGTGCTAGGTACAAAGTTAAACCTTGGAGAGACAGAATTGAATAAAATACATCTGCCCTTGAGGACCTTGCCATCTAGGCACAGAGAAATGCTCCTAACAGCCAACTCTCAGGTCCCCATAAAACCACAACTTTTCTTTTGTCAGTGGGAATCTTGACCAAGGAAGGCCCATAGACTCAGACCCTACAGAGGCCTGCTTACTAACAGGTCTCCAGTCGTGCTTCCCAAGTCACCCATAGATGCTTGTCTACTCACAGAACAACTCAGACAATTGTGGAGAACAGTCACAAAACTGAAAAGATGCATGCTTGCACTTTTTTCTTTGAACTCTTCAGAATAACCCATGTGGAAAGAGATCCTGAGAGAGCAGAAATAAGGAGTCAGCGGTTAGGCCTACGGTAGCAGAGAGAACAATCTGCCCACTCAGGGTCTCTCATGTAGAAACGTTTGAGGAGTCGTTATACATCCACAAACACCAGAGGAGAGTGCCGGAAAAAAAGAAGGTCCCAGGAGAAAAACCTGGAAGAAAACGTAGGCTTATTTTTTTATTGTTGTTGTTATTACACTTCCTAAGAATCATTCTAGCAATGTTTGAGGTGTCCTTCATTTTTTTTGCAGCCATATAATGGCAGAAAGTAGAGCTGCTAGATTCCTCAGAGCCTCTCAACTCAAAGTTTCTTTTATAAAAAAATTTAAAACATTTAAAAGTAAATTCAATTTAGCTAACTTCAATCATTTCTAAATTCACTACATTTTATACTGAATATATCAAATATTATAAGTTTATGAACAAAAGTTGTTGAAGGCATTACGTATTTTAATATTCTTAAACAACTAAAGTGACTTTAGCTCTGTAAAACACTCTTAAAAAATAAAACATTGCCTATGTTTTAAATTTTGCCAAAATGTCTCTTCTTTTTCAGCTGAATTCTTTTTACAGAAATTTTATTATTTTATACAAAATCTTTTATGAAAAAAAGCAAGCAGTTGTGAGTGGCAGGAGTCCAAGGTATAGGTAAAACAATGAGATTAGGCAAAATCCTCAGAAGACCTGAAGTTCCTTAAAGAGAGTCTTTGTCCCATACCTCTTCTGTGGTTCCGCGGAACTCCTTACACAGATCTAGATGCCCCAGTCCTCTTGGAGTGGATAAATGGTGGATGAACAGTGAGTGGATAAGAAGTAGGAAAGGAGCAGGGAGAGCTGGCATGAGGGACAAGGCCACTTCAGAGTGCTCGGTATTGGAGAGGAACTGGAAGGAAGGGCACTAGACCCCAGGAATACAATCTGAAGGCAGTCAAGAAAACATACAACAGATTGTCTTTGTCCTCATAAATAAACAGCTGGAAGAGGCACACACCTGGACTAATCAAAACTGGTTTCTTATGGTTTTCCCCTAGGAAGTGAAAACAGCTCACTTAGCATTCTTGATAGATACAGATGTCTAGGAGATTAATTGCAAGTGAGTCCTGAGCATTGCCAAGTAACTTCCGTCTGTTATGACATCATTGAAAGTGGGGCAGGAGGGCATGGGCACAAGTATGTTGGGACACTCCATTTCGACAAGTCCTTTCCTATCTCCCAGAAGCAGTGTTCCCACAGACTCAGGCTCACATGGTCCTAGCACTGGGCTTCAGATTGGCTCTGTTTAGCACCTGCCTTGGGATCAGAAGAGAAACTATTGGAATTTTGTGGCTGCCACTACACAGCTGGACTAAGAAGCTGAGACATGTGTAAGGCTGGGAGGCTGAGAGCTCTCAGGTGTGCCATGGGGCAGGACACCAGATGCAGCATGGAGGTCACCTTCCTCCCAGGCCAGCTAGGAGGAACCGCCTCCATTCTCAGACTTGAGCAGTTTGTATATCTCTTACAGCATTTCTCTTAACTGGCTTTGTGTGCATCATTTGCGGCGTGCTCTTTCACAAGTTTCCTGAAGGCAGTATGCATTTGCTTGTCTCTATCATTGGCTCACAATGGATGCTCATTAAATGTTTGCTGAATGAACTGACCAAGGACAGACCAATGGAACACGTCATGGCAATATCTACTGTCTCTACTTCCGTATCATAAACTCATTCCTCCTGGGGTTTTGTTTTGTTTCGTTTTCTCTCTCTCTTCTGAAATCTCCCTCGGAAAGGTTATCAAACACTCCCAGCACCTAAATCGAATAGCTTCTCATCCTCTGCCATCCTTCTGGGTCTCTTCAATATACATTATAACTGTCCTACATTGTTTTAGGGACATCTCACTATTTTAGGTTGTTACCTTGCCTTCCTCTTAGATCATTCATTATCAGTCTGTTTGCCTTTTTCTCCATTAATATTAGCTAATAGCCATCCAGAAAACATCAATTTAATTTGTTTGACAAAATTTTAACGAGCACCTGGTATGGGCCAGGTACTGTGTTCATGTCCTTAGCAGAGAACGAACTCATCTGACTTCAATTACCACCTCTGTGAGTATGTGCTAGATCGGGGATGCCAAGAGGTGGGTCAGTTCTCCTTGCATGGTAAATGTAGTGCTGTGAAGCGATGGAACTCTTGCTATGGTTAAGGGAACTGCAGGGTAGCTTGGCACTCTAACATTTCTAAATCATGGACTCCCAGGTTCTGTCTTTCTTGTCCTCCCCTGACTGATGTTACGTATCACTACCTGCCCGTGCACCATTCCTTTTTTAAAAAGTGCCACCCTCCAGTCCCTTTTCCCACTTTCCTGGTTAAATTCCACTTGAATAACTTCCACTGCTTTGAAAACCTCTTTACTACAGGTAAGGAATTTTGAAATCCCAAGGCATCACTGAAATGATCCTTTTCTCTGATGACATTTTCCCTTCACCAAAAGACATTACTTGCTTTGTAATTTTCAAACCATTTCTTCTGTAACTTATTCTCATTCAGTACAACAGCCTTAAGGACATCTCAGTAGGAAAGTCTGTGTGTTGTAAACAAATGACACCAGAGTCTCTGCCCTATAGATGTTCCCTCTTTGTCAGAGAAAGTAAGACCAAACCTGGAGAAAGAAATCGGTTCTTCTGCCTCACATTTCTATCTGCCACCACAGTAGGTGCTCCACACTGAGTAGCAAAACTCTTCCTAAAAGGGTTGAGAAATCTCTCTCTCCAACTACGATGTTTCCTAAGGCAGCCATGATGAGATCCCTCTCTGCAAGGCATCACCCATGTGGGCAGGATCCAAACATATGATCTTTCTGAATTCAAGACTGAGCTCAAGCCTTTACTCCTGGCTCCAAGGCATGGCCATGGTCTCCCCCAGAGTCTAGGAAAGCACTAAAGGACCTCGTATGCACTCGATGCTTGGCCAACCTGAAGCTTTACAGGTTGCACAGCACCCTGACAGATGGGTAGAGAAAGGAACAAAGACAGAGCCCAGCAGCATTCTAGTGTCCATAAAGAGTGTCTCTAATTCATTCTCAAGTGGCTTGAATTTGGCAAATCCCAAAATATTCTTTGCCAAGAAATTTTTTGCCTTAATTTTTTTAAACCTATGTGAATTTCAAAGGAAATTTGGTCCATATGTTTCTGATTCATTTACACTTAACTCATCACAAAGTTGTTGTGAAATAGCCATTTGATGTCCAAGAAGCCTTTAGAAGTCCTTTCCTACTTCTCTCCTTTGCCAGTGCTAAGTACAATTCCAATCCAAAATCTCCAACTTAGAGTTGGATCTAAACTCAGAACTGAAAGAGAACTCTTGTCTTGATAAAACATTCTTGTCAGCAAGTAGACAATTTAAACCCATGGGAAACAGAATTCCCTGAAGCTCCTGAAACTTCCTCCAATTTGAGGTTTTTTCCCCCCTTTCCAAATTCATGTTACATCAAAAGCAGAATGTTGGTATATGAACAGACATTGTACCAGGTTCTTCCTCAGTCACAGCAGAAACCCCATAGAGAACAGTTGCCCCAACATTTGCTATCAGATATTACAGCATTAAGTCTTCAGGAGAATTACAGTCACTTCCTCTCAGTATTGAACTTTTCAAGCCAAAAGAGCCTTTGATCTCTCCAAGTTCACTCACCAGTTTCTAACTTGCAAAGTAGCCTGACCATCAGCTATAGAAGGCAGGAACTGAAATAACTATTCATTTACCTTGTATATAATATAATCCTAACATAAGCCAAATTCAAACTGATAGAGTTTAGGAGGAAAAGAATGTCTCAGAACTGTGGTTTCCAGCTGGTCTTTTGGTGTGGGCATGTTGGTGTTGGTTTTAGTACTAAACACTAGAAAGAAGCAGCACGGGGGCAGGACAAGTCTTCCTTACTTGTTCAGGGATCTGTGCACGCGAGTGAATTCCGAAGCCTCAGGCATCCTGGGGAAGGAGCCTGCCAGGTTGGAGAGGAAAAAGATGAGGGTGCACCCAAGGCGCCTTGGCCAGGCATTCCCTTGGGCTCAGGGGCTTCCTCTTCGTCCCCATCTTCCTGCTGGTGCCTTTCTGCAGAACAAAGACTCTTCAGATGCAGGGAGATCAAGACTGGGTCACACGGGGGAGGAGAAATCACTCCCAAACAATCCCCTCCTTCACTTCCGTGCTCCCCACCCAACCTTTTTTTATTTCCTGCTTATTCTTCAATCATTTTCTGAAGCATTTTTAAACAATATTTGCATTTAATCATCTGAAAAAATATCCTTTATAGCAGTCTCAGAGCTCTTTCAAATATCCCTCCACGAATCTAAACATAACTTGAACCATTTCAAACAACTCCCTCTTGGCTCAGTAAAGTTACCATGTTTTCCCCCCTTACTTTAAATTGTGCAAACAATTAGACATTTTGAAAACGGCATACATCAAGTAACGCAAGTCAGGTTTTAATTACTTTAAAACATTTATAATCCCTGCTGTCAGAATCAGCCCTCTCCCCTTGGGCACATAACTTTCGAGCAATGTTGTGATATCTTTCTGGTTGGACCTAAATATCTATTTACTTAATTGAGTCAGTACAAGGGCTGATAGGTCAAAAATTAGGCATGGCTGGTTAAAGACCAAATACCTGCTACAAGATGCCAGAGTTAAGAGGAATTGTAAAATTAAATGCATCTTTAGAGGTTTGTAACTAAGTTCACATTTGTATTTAAATACCAAATAATCTTCCAATTTTTATGCATAGTTTTCAGTCACTGTAACAAAAACATGATGTCGCGCTCATGCTGTGCGCGCTGCACTCGGTTTCCTTGTTTACATTTGCAGCTGTAAACACAGTCTAACCCAGGCTTGCCTGAAAGCAAATTCCCCATTGTTTCCTGCACTCACCATGTTGAGAAAGCTAGAGTTTCATGCTTTTCCTCACATTATCATTCTTTATGCATTGGCCCATAGATGCCTAAACTTTTCAGGGTCTGACCACTCTTCTACCTACAAAATCCCAATGCAGAATTACTCTCTCTTAATTTTAACTCCTCTTAGATTTTAATAATGAGTTGTCAATAGAAAGTTCTGCTGGGGTATTTATTAAAAGTCATTTATACTCAAATGCCTTTGCTTTTGCCCTTCTCCTTGCTCTACACAGCTTCCCAACTCCTTGAACCCATCCACCTTTCCAGGCTGAGCTCAGCTCTCACCTCCTTCACCAGAGCCATCCTGTAACTCTAGGGAGAGGGATCTTTTAAGAAGAACTTAACTTTCAAAAAAAGAAAAAAGGCCCTAAATCAGTGCAGTGGCAGTAAACAGTATTAAAATGGGCTTCATTGAATTAACCAGGCAAAGGTTGAAAGAGGGTGTTGAAGAGAGACAGGGAAAGAGAAGAGGAAAATAGATGATCAGAGAGAATTTGAAGAGGAGAAAAAAATATTGAAAAGCAAATACAAGTAAAAGACCATTGAACATATTAAATAGAAACAGAGTAAACATCGTGAATGGGGAGAGAAAACAATGTGAATGCGGAAAGTGACTCTGCCTGTGTAGAAATGTGGATTCCAGAAACAAAATTTCCTAAATGCATATTTTTGTTGCCAACTAATATCTACCTTGCAGTATGGAATTAAAACATACACACAGCCCTGACATGCTGCTAAACCAGATGGAGTCACTGAGTGTGTCCTAGGGGTGAAGAGACTAGCCTTCTGCATCCCCACTCTGAGCCCCCACCACCTTCATCCCCTACCCCCACCCCGGCCTGGCCACACACACACTCCAGGTCAGGGGTGGTCTTCCCCTCCAGGTACCAGCAAGGATCAGGAAGGGCATTAAGTCACCAGTTGCCACAACTGCTAAAACCTCAACTGGTTCACAAACATCAGTAGGAGAGTGGGTGCCACCCTGGTCTCTCAGCAGTGCCCAGCAGTGGAGATAGCAAGGCAGCCAGAAACTACAGACCATCTCTGCATAGGCTCTTCCTGAGAGGTTCCCAAGCACTCAGTCTTGGATTGACATAATATGTAAAAACCTCTGCTCCTTTGTTGCTGCTCCTTGTTCCACCCAAATGGCACTTTGTGTTCAGGAACTTACATTACCTCTCTGGCAACTATACTGAGCCTTCTTTTTGCTCCTTGAATGATCATATCTCTAAAATAAAGGAGGTAGACAGATGCCCCTTTGCATAGTGCTTTGCTGATGCTCATTGGAATCCAGTCCACCCTTCAATTTGAATTATTGCCCTGTATTTCTGACTCACCTTTTGGCAGAGGACTATTTTTCTTAGACTGCTTTTTTACATATATCACCTGTTTCTAACACACAAGATCTACTTTTATACTTTATCTTATTCCTTGTCATTATCTATGAGAATAGAGAAAAATGTACTCCTGAGGTTCTGAAAATGGAACAAATATCCAAAATTCGATAGACCCTGAAGTCAACAAGAACATCCTTACGTACGGAGCATTTTTAAGGCTAAGGAAAATGCATGTATGTGATTACCCAATTTTTAAGACAGGACGATGCAACTGAGTTAGCAAGAGACAGACAAGATAGTTCCAATCTTTGAGACACTGGAGGCCCTTCCATAATTTTGCTGCACTCTACAAATGCAAAGACCTCAAAGAATACTCCAGAAAACACGACTGACCCTTTGTTTACTGTTAGGTAGAATAAAAATTAATGTGTGCACCATTGATATGAGACAACAAAAGATCCTGAAATGACTTCTGAACTGAAGGATCGATAAGTAATGTCCAATATACTTGAATCTGTTTTAGCACTTAAAAAAAAATAGACATTCAGAATAGCATATTAACCAGAAAATCCTGCTCTCTGACTATCCTGTATGAAGGGAAAGGAGCCACAGAAAGTGTTTAAATTAGCAGAGAGATGAAACCCTAACTAGGGAAGCCCAAGCTAAAACCCTGTTTGTTCAGGGAAATTGAGTGAAAAATATTAGAAAGGAAGCAAACTCGGGAGTAGGAGAAAGATGAAAGGCAGGCGTACTAAAAAAACTGGAAATGGATGAAAACCACAGGACAGAAGGCTCTGGCCCCACCTGAGAGTCCCACAAAGGCTTTGAGCCCCGTCTGGTGAAAAATGCAAACGTGTACATTTGCAGATAACGCAAAGCAACACAGATCACTCGGAGCCTTCTGCAGAGCCCTGGAGGAAATAATAACGTGGGCACCTTTGGAGCGTACAGCCGTGTTTAACCAAGGATCTGGGAGACAGGAAACTGGAGAAAAAGACAACTGTGTCATTCAGAACAAAATTACTGACAAAGATGATTTTGCTTAAATGAAGGGTGATGAGTCTGTTACTCGTATTACACCAAAACTTGTGCTAAACCTGCGTATGGATGGTACTATATCCCATTTTATTTTCTTTAAAATATTCTGTTGAAGATAGGGCCATTCCTCAAAGTTTTTTAAATGTGAGTATCATTTTAAATTTTTTGATGCTTCTAGCTCAATCATTTCACGTGGTAATAAAAATAATTTGTGCTTAAGTGCTCTCCAAGGACTCTGTTCCAAGTGCTGTAACTCCTTTCATTTGGCCTACAGCCTCTGTGACAGTTTCTTGCTAAGGGCCTCCCAGGGGTTCCATCTGGCTCATTTGAATCTCTGGATAATTTGCGTTTACTTTACGTTGAGTCAGTTCCTAGTTCCTATGCTGCTGTGTCAGAAACAGAGCAAGATGCCAAGTTTACTTGGGGGATTTGAGACTTCAACATTTCCGACAGTTGTGCCAGAGAGGGCTACCTTCTTAGGGAACAAATTCAAGTAAGAGTAAACAAACTATGGAAAAATGTTTAGCCCCACTCGTAATTAAAGAATTGTAAGTCAAACCAATAATGAGGTACATTTTTACAACATTTTTTAAAGCTAAAACACAATATTACCCACAAGGGCTGGTGACACTGTAAAATGGTACAATTGTATCAAATTGAAGAATATTTTAGTAATACACAGAGAGAGTAATAAAAATTTTTATTCTCTTTGACCCAGAAGTTTCATTTCGGAGGAAAGCTGAAAAGGCTGGAGAAGCAGAAATTACATATACCAAGTTGCTTACAGCAGCATCATTTATACTAGTAAAAACAGGAAACATCTTAAATATTCAAAAGCAAAAGATGGATTATGTAATTATGGTTAGTCCATAAGGGACATTATGGCCTATGTTGACCATAATAATTCTATCCCCTAATCCCCACCCTGGCAAGTGATTGGATTTTGAATAGTCATATGACTCAATTCTGGCCATTAGGATGAGAGGAAAAGTTTTCTGAGGAGTTTTGGGGAAAGATATCTTTCTCCTGAGGAGGAGACACAAGGAGAAACCGTTCATCTTGTACCTGTGAGCACTGTGCTGGATGCAGTCCCTGAAACTGCTGCAGCCACCATACGGCACACCTGAGGAGGAAATCAATACTGAGGAGCACATGGCAGAAAACTGGAAAAGCCTGGGTCCTTGATGACAACATTGAAATACTAAATCAATCAACCCAGAGCCTCGACTTCCATATGTGTGAAATATTAAACTCTCTTATGCCTTAAGCCAATTTGAGTTGAGTTTTTCTGTAACCCGCTGCCAAAAGAATCTAGCAGAATTAAAATTAATGTGATCTTGCATGTGCATTGTAACAACGAAGACTAATGTACACCTACGGCAAGTATTTACCAAAATCTTAAATATAAAAGTAAAATCCTCCAAAGTTTATCCAATATAATTATAACTATATAAAGGGCATGAATACAAATATACATACATCATGAAATATTATTAACAAAATATATCAGAGTTGAAGAAATTAAGAGTAAATTATAAAATATTTTAAAGTTTTTAATTAATATTTTAAATGTTGCCATCTAATTTTTCTTCATGTCATTTCTTAAAATGGTGAGTTCCTAGAGGTTAAGGAGCACATCACGTTCATCCCATTTTCACGTACAGTGGCTGGAATATTTTTAGTTTTATGTAAGCTAGGATGAATTAGGTTCTGTTATGGTAACAAACAACCCTGAAATCTCAATGTCCTAAAACAACAAAGTTTTAGTTCTCACTTAGGCTACTCGTCCATTGGATTTAGATGGAGAAGCAGGATCCTCATCAGAGTCACTCGGGGACACAGACTGATGGAGCAGACACCATTTCTGCTGTTGATGGTCACCATGCCAGAGGTAAGAAGAAAAAAAAAACATGCAAATTGCATATTGGATTTTAATGCTTCCACCAAGTTATTTCCACTCGCATTTCATTAGCCAAAACAAGTCACGTGACCATGTCTTAGTTCAAAGGAAAAGGAAAAGCATGATTCTCCCATGAGCCTGGAAGCCAGAAATATTTGGCAAACAGCCCTAGTGGCTAGCACAGGGTTTTAACAAATGGCTGTTGTGTGTATAGCACAATTACGCGTGCAGGAGGTAGACCTTTTTATCTTATACCCCAGAGGTAAGGGGGAGATGAAGCCTATATGTAGTAAAATTAGTACAGTGAGACATAAAACAGCCCCTCCCTTGTCCTAAACACACGCTCATCTTCACACAGCAGTTGATTGGGCAGCGTTTGTGTGGCTTCATCAACACATGGTTCTAGTCTCAGTGTATTACAAATGTAGTGGAGACTTTTATTTCACTCTTAAAATGCTACTATGAAAGACCACCAGACAGAAAATACAATAATTATTATATAATATCTCTCTTGCAAAATCTACACCCATGCCAACAGCAACAAATGATGAATTTCCCTATCGGACATACCTAACCAACATCTCTCTCTCCACTCCCTGCTATCTTTCTGCATTTGCTTTGGAAGTTTTTAACATTTTAACCTTCTGGTCTCAAATCAAGCATAAATTCTAAATTATGAAACTCAGAGTCTATGTATCGTAGTTCATCCCTCATCTGGCTTCTCTTTTCTTCCCTTGCATGCCTCTCTGCCTATTGGAAAAAATGTTCTCTGACCCCTTTGTCCTAAACTGCACCCTGGTTCCCCTGGTCAGAGCACAATTCCATTGCCAATCTATGACCCTTCCACCATTTAACTGCCATTTTTCTTAGCTGCTTTCTCCAACAGTCTATAATACCTTTGGGAACCACAGGCTGCTAGCTGTATAAACTCTCAACCTGAAGGCTCGGGCTCTCCCGGCCCCCCAGTCACTGGAAGAACAGGTGGGATTCTATCTCAGGGGATTCTGTCTCTGAGGACAGTGTGGAGTGGGGCCAGGCCTTGGGCCAGGGAGATGGATCAGCAGCCGAGTTAGGTGGGAAAACGTGGGCTTTACTTTCCCCTTTTTCATTTTCCCTCATCTTTGTATATTTATCTTATCCTTCCGAGAGCGTACTTACAATGTATAGGTTATCAGTACCAGAAACCTTCACTTAAACTGTTGTTTTTGGGAAAAAAAGTTATTTTTAAAAAGTTGTCTCATAAAACATTCAAGGGTAGGGCTGGTTTCATGAAGGCTTCATTCAGGTGCTCAAATGATGTCCTCAGGATATGATTTCTCCTTCTCTGTTTCTCTGCCTTCCTTTCTTTCTATGGGTTTGGTGTTTGGCAGATTTCCCATCCTAAATAAAGAATGGATGCCAGGATTTTCAGGGGTCACATCCAGTTCTCAGCAGCCCCAGCAAAAGCCCTGAGCTCCATACACTGTCCAAGTCACCTGCCCCAATCAACCCGACAATAACTGTCCTAGAGGTTTGGATATGCAGATTGGATTAGATCAAACAGGCTCACCCTAGGAGTAAAGTTGGAGTCATGTCTAGCCAACCCACAGTGGTAGGGGGCAAGGACAGGTAATTTTTTGCCAAAGGAAATTTAGGGTACTCTGTTATGAAAGAACATTGTAAGGATGCCAGTAATCCTGACACGTCTCTCAGCCTGCTTTTCCTGGGCTCTGTCCTTTCCTTTCCTCCTTCAGAATGGGCCTTTCTTTGGCTTCATCCTTAGGGTAAAGAGGGTAGAAGAGAGGTGGCCTCAGTATTCAGTAACAATGATTGCTTCCTGTGTTGCTCCTTTTAAAGCCATATTTCTAGTTTAATGGAGACTTCCTGAAGACCCACTGGATCAGAAGAAAAAGCATTGGCTGGTACTGTAATATCCAGTGTTGGGTCTCAGCTGAGAAACTTCAGTAACTCACTTCATGGACTTGGTTTTCTTATTCACAAATAAAAGGAGATGACCTAGATGATATTCAAAGGCCCACCATCTCTGTATGCTGCTATTTTATTGTTTTATAACACTGGGACAGGATTGAAAAAGTTACTTGCTCAATGTCTCACAGGTGGCAAGAGGTCCCAACCCCACCCTCCCAATTTCAAGGGTAAGCTTTTATTACACCACAGCTGCCACATTATCAAAGGAAAAGGAAGGAGACGTTGATGAAATAGCTAATCCACTGTATATGAGGAGAGGTGGGGAGACAAAGAAGACACAGACACCACTAAGCTTTTCGAGTTGATGACAGAAACAACATTAAAACTGGTACAAGAAAGGAAATTTTGACTATTTTCTGACCCATGGAAGAGACACAGCTGATATTAGAGACATCTGGTTTATGGTGAATGTAGGACGATGATGCGAAAACGTCCGGAGGACCTGTAAAGTGGAATTGGAGCTTGGCAGCCACGACACACCTGGAAATGTGGAGGCTGAGCCGGACTGAACAGAAAGCAGAGAGAAGGGTGGTCGAGAGTACCAGGGGAGATGGCACAGGGTGAGGGTCTGAGAACGGGAAGAGTCTACATTTTAGAGATAAGAGGGAGGGCGCCACAAAGAAACGTGCAAGAGGAGAATCAGGAGGATTCAGGCAAGAGCTGCTAAAACCAGATGGCAAGTGATTTCTGGAAGGTTGGGTGCGTGAGGGAGGAGATAGGTGGGTAGAATGAGAACTGAGAGTGGCCAGTGTCTTTCCTCAGAACGGACTTAGGGATCTTCCCGGGAAGGGGTTACAGGCCCGTGGGTGGGGGAGTTCTGGACAGTGACTGTAGGGAGCTGCAGACGAAGTAGGTGTTGAAACGGGGCAGTAACCACAGCTAAGGCAGACAGCTCTGTCTGCTCAGCAGCACAGGAGGGCAGGAGTTAGAAGACTTTGAGAAATGTGAAGGGACCTTAGAAGCTCAGCTGTGAGGAATAAATTAGAGAGTCCACAACATTTGGGTTTTTAAAGCTTGCCCAGCAGAGCTGACCGGCTGACATTAAACTGTGTGAATTGCTCCTTGAAAGCATGGTGGATGTCAAAGCAATGAGACAGAAAGCTACAACAGACATTGCCGAATATAAACGAAAAGGACTTTCGTATTTATTTTGGTCCCTCAGGACTCTCTGCGGAGATAGTCCAGCCCTCAAGGGCCAGGACCTTGTCATCCGTTCCTCTTTTATCTCCCCATCTTGCTTGGTAAAATGTTGTGGGTCCCCATGGATCCAGACTTATCAAGGGAAGGGACAAACTCTCCAAATTAAAGAAATTATTAAGAGGTGAGCAGATACTCTTCTTCAAGAGAAAAACTTTCATTTCCACCGACTTCCATACAATATGAAAGGAAAAGTGGCATGATTACAAATGGAATTACAAAGTCCTGCATTATCCCAGAATACAGCTGAGGCGGGAAATATCTCACTTCCTACATAAAGCAGTGACCATTTGGGAGGAAGCTGGACCCACTGCTGAAACAGTCTGCAAAAGCACAAGCCTCAATAGCCTTTCCTCAAAGGAAAGAGGGAGACAGAACAGATACTTGCCCAGGGGGTGGGAGAATGACATTATGGGGGACATTAAATAACACCCATCCCCTACTGGAGAGCAATTCAGCTGTGCTCTCTGTGCTACCACCTAGTGGAAAGATCTGGTAATTCTGAATGCTTGAGAACTGCCAGGAAAGGAAAACTTCCTGCTTCTCAACTTAAAAAAAAAAAGAAAAAGAAGCAGAAAACATGAGCCAGAAGAGACCATCCGGTCCCAAGTATCTGCAGCGCAGCAGCAACCATCCTCTTGACAGCTGCAAACACATCCCTTGTTAGTCCACATGGCAGGCGGCTGCAGAGGACAGCAGGTGAATCTCTGACCCCTCAGGGACATGGCCTTTGCTGTGGTTTCAGTCCTGGCAGCAGAACTCCTTTTCCGGATCTGGACTTTGTTATCCTGGAAACTTTTCAGTTCAGGACTCGGTGATGAAACAATCAGTGACCACTCAGTAGGCAAAACACATTGTTGTCCACTGTGTGGGAAGAGATGTGACAAGTTAATGAGATGCAGCTCAAGTCCCTTGCCCACTGTATCTCCTGCTTCTGCACAGGCAGCTGAATCATAACAGGAGGTCAGTGTCATCGCAGGCATGGCTGGTGCCAGCAGATGTCACCTTAGGTGGGGGGCCTTGTTCTGGTTCCATGTCAGAGTGGTCCTTCTCTGTGCTTCATTTATCTGGCAATATATCTCAAATGCATATCGGGTCATACATTCAGTTCTTAGTTATTCATCTGCAAGTATCAGTTTAGAGATGGCCTGTGCTCCTTGTTGCCAGGGCCACCTCACTGGTATAGCCCTGTTCCATCACTAGTTCTACATGGCACAAAAAGAACAGAACAGGCCTCTGCAAGTGGTCATCTGGCATCTCATGTAAAGGATTAACAGATGGTCAGAAGGCTAAAACCAATGGTTATTTGAATTTGGGAAGGACCTTTAGATATGCTTTCCCTGCTGAACAGGAATGTTCTATCACTTAAATAATTTCATGAAGACAGCTTTGAAACAGAAAACAAAGAAAAAGACTGTGTGAATTCCACATAATATTGCCAAAAGTTAGTGCACAATCTATTATTTTAAGAAATAACTGACTGTTAGAAACCTCCATATGATTTATAAATCAAAATCATTTTTCCCTTGAGAACAATCTAGAAAGAGTAAAACATTCAAAAGCACCAACCTTTTGAAAGACCTGTTGGATTTAAAGATTCTATCCAAGAAAATAACTCCCTAGATTACTTAAATGGCTATGCAGCTCTTCGAGGTTCAGATGAAAGACACCATCAAAGTACAACGTGTTATTAATAACCCTTGGTGTCCAGCCATCCCCTTTCCATGCTCTCTTAGGCCAGCATCTGCCTAGTTCTATTTTGTTATTTGATTTCAGTATGTATTTTTCAGACATCTGCTCCCAGGCTCTCTGAGACAACAGTGAATTCTGCTTCGCGATGAAAGCACACATGAAGGAGAAGGTGGAGCAAAATTCCTGAAACCTGATGACCCCTTTAAAGAAGCTTGGAGAACTGTAAGAACTGCTTCTCCACTAACCACCACTGGACTGGAGGCCAAGGAGCCACATTACTGCACTACTCCTTGCACGTGGTACAGTAGAATAAATGTGCAACAGAAGAGCCACTTCACGAGTAAGATCCTGTTTATTACGCCGTCTGGTTGTAGCAGACCCTGTCAGTGCTCTGCCCAGCATCCCCTCATCCCTCTGCTGTGTTGTGCAAGTCACCTTCCGGTTTGTGGTCATCTCAATAGTCAACAACTGTGTGACTTGTTAAAGGGCTGCCTTAGGCTTCCACGTTGTCTGCACGTCAGGGAGCCTGGAAACTTATCCCCCTCCTATCTTGGGTAGCCATTAATCAATGACAGGCAGGTGTAAGAGTATAAATACTCCAGCTCACTTGCCTCTGATGGAAACTACTCTGAGCAGTAACCTGTGCTGTCTTTAGAGCTTCCCCATGGAACTGATCCAAAGTTACTATAGTGTTTTTCAAATATGTCCACAAATTCTTTGATGGTCGTCCCTTCAAAAGGTGGAGGCTAATTTCCTTCTCCCTAAACCTGGGCCAGATTTAGTGGCTCATGTCTAATGAATAGAAGATGGCAAAGTGATGCTCTGTGACTTCCAAGGTGAGGTCATGTCAAGAATTACATGAGGCCTGCCTGGTGCTCTCTCTGGACCACACACTCTGGGGGAAACTGCATCATGAGGACACTCAAGCACTCCTGGGACAGGCCCATGTGGAGAGGAGCTGAGGCCTCCTGCCCACACCTGGCACCAGTTCACCAGCCCTGTGCATGATCCACTAGGGAAGTGGCTCCTTCTGCCCCAGAGAAGCCTTCAGGTGCCTGCAGCCCCAGCTGATATATTGACTGCAACCTCATGAGAGTCCTCCAGTCAGACCCGCCCAGTCAGGCCACCCATGAAATCCTGACCCATTTAAACTCTGAGATATAATAAATATTTACTGTTGTTTTAAGCCACTATGTTTGGGCAACTTGTTACACAGAAACATATAACTAACACGGTTTCTCCCCATGGGCCTTTGCTTAACACTGCCCTTTCCTGCCCTCTTCGCTCTTGAGTCATGCTTTCCCATTCATTCCCCTATAGGTTTCCCTGGGGACGCTTCCTAATAAATCCCTTTCACAAGAATCTTTGTCTCAGAATAGGGTCTCTCAGAGAAACAGTTAAACCATCTTATAAATTAATCCAAATTCAGGTCCTTTTTCCTGGCCCAAGTTCTCTTCCATTCCAAAAGAATGATCTTTTCTAGTTTAATTTGATGCTATACCATAATAAGTACTTTCAATCCCTCTCTTCACCCCTCTAGACCATCACAACATCTCTTCCTCAGGTCAGGGATCACAAGACAGCAGGATGATGTCATGAAACCAAGCAAAGAGGGGGGAGGCCCTCATCTACCCACCAGCTGACAACGAAAGCATCTAGCACTTTGGCAGATGATCCCCATTCTGCCTCTGCATCCTAATGTGACTCCTGGGAGCCACTGGTGTGGGATATAAGGTTCCTCTGCTGCCTGGCTGGGGCTGGGGATGGTGGGAGAGGCCCTGTGAGCTCGGACCCCACGTGAGTCAGGCAGGAGTCCATATTCAGATGGAGTGCTTCCCTGGACATCTTGAGAAGCAAACCTGTGAGCCAATGTGAATTCCTTTTTACAAGTAAACTTAAAGGGGGATGTAGTTCCTACAAAATCTATGCTCTGTCAGTTTTTCCCAGTGAAGAAAAAAACAAAAGCACAAATAATCTTGGGTGTTCCCAGCACAGAAACTCATGGATTTGAGAAGCAATTCTACGACGACATGGACTATGCTGAACCATCAGAAATTGCAGAAGAATACATACAGCCAAGATGAATCAGAACAAAACCCATATGGACACTCAAGACAGACAGACTGACCAAGACAATGAGAGGAAATGGTGCAGGTAGGAGAACGTATTTTAAGCTAAACTGGTTTTTAAACTCCTGAAATACCTGAAAAATTAATTAATTTTAATTGTTTCCTTTGTAATATATGATTATTTGCCTGCACTGTGCCTAAGCTTACTTTTCTACTATCAGTGAAGAAATAAATAACCTGCTAAGTGAATTAATAAGATAGAAAGTTTATGGGGAAGATATCTGACCTACTTATGAAAAAAATAGTCTTTCACGAAATTATAGTATATTTACATTTTATCTGTAAAATGTATTTTCAGGAAGAGAGAAGTTCCAGGAGAAACACTGTTAACAGTTATCCAAACCAATATACTTATTCTAAGTAAATTTGCATTTTTAAAGGCTTTATTTTTTTCTCAAGAAGAATATATTAGTGTGCTAGGACTACCATAACAAAGTACCACAGACTGGGTGCTGTAAACAACAGAAATCTATTTTCTCATAGTTCTGGAGACTGGAAGTCCAAGATCAAGGTGTCGGTGCAGGTTTGGTTTCTCCTGAGTCCTCTCTCCTTGGCTTGTAGATGACCACCTTCTCCCTATGTTCTCACAAGGTCTTTGTTCTGTATTTGTCTGTGTCCAAAAATCCTCTTCTGATAAGGACACCACTTCTTTTGGATTAGGGCCCACCTCAATAACCTCATTTAACCTTAATCACATCTTTAAAGACCCTATCTCACTTTCTGAACTACTAGGAGTTAAGATTTCAGCATATGAATTTAAGGCTGATGTAAATCAGCTCAACAGAAAGTTTTTTCATTAATTCAGACTAGCTTTCTCTCAAAAACAGTTCTCTGAAAGTGAAGTCTAGCTGGATATTAATCTTTAAAAAAAACAGGATAATAAAAGCCCAATGACGGTCATAGTTGTCATAGAGCCAAAAGAAAAAACATGATGTGTAGAAATTCACATATCTTTGCAATGTCAAGGGTGGAGCCCAAAATCTTGAAGTGGAAAGACCTCTGGCAATAATGCATGCAGTTCTTTCCTCAGGTCCTCTTCTGACATCCGACCCCACTGAGCTCTAGGTAAGAGGACCGAGCCTTCTACGTAGTCGCTCTTCGTCCTCATGATGTGTTGGATTTGCTAAACACAATGTGCCCCGCCAGATCAACCCTGGCCACCATTGGCACCACAGGTGTTTCAGCAGCATCACATGCCCTCCTTCATGATCAAGAGGAAAAGCCAGCTGCCCGCGGTAAGGCTCGCAGTTAACAGTTAGTCTACAGTGACCGGCAGGGCAGACCTCGAGAAGGGAGCTGTCCGAACCCCCCCCCCAGGAATTCCTGGGACACAGTTTACCCACCACAGGGTTTAGTCTCTGGCTGATCTAGTTACAGGCCTTGCCTCACTGTGCCTGAACAGTTTGCAAAGCAGAGGTTGTCGCTGTGAGAGGTATCATCCATTCAATTTGTCAGTTGGCTGTTTCTTCATACAACAAATATTCGTCAGGAGTCTTCTCATTCCATGCAATTTGTTAAGGCACTGAAGGCTCAGAGTAAAACAAGACACAGCCACTGCTAGAGCGGACAATTAAGCTAATTATGGAGCACCTAAAAGGTCACCTGGCAAAGGTAAAAGCGGGAGGAGAGTGAGGGAAGATGGCCCAGAGGAGAGGACACTGGAGTAACTCCTGCAGAGTGAGTAGGAGCTCCTCTGTCCAAAGAAACACACACACAAACTTCCCACCCTTAGGAAATCGTGGCCCTGTAGTAAAGTGAAGGTGTCAGCAGGGCTGATTCCTTTTGGAGCTTCCAGGACAGAATCTGTTCCTTGCCTCTTCCAGCCACTTGAGGCTGCTGGCGTTTCTTGGCTCCTGATGGCATCATTCCAATCTCTATTTCCATTGTCATCCTTGTGATCATACTTAGGGCCCACCCGGATCATTTAGGAGAATGTCCCAGTCTCCAGATCTTTGACTTAATCACATCTGCCATACAAGGTTCCCAGGATTAGGAAGTTCGCACCTTGGCCTTGTGATCATACTTAGGGCCCACCCGGATCATTTAGGAGAATGTCCCAGTCTCCAGATCTTTGACTTAATCACATCTGCCATACAAGGTTCCCAGGATTAGGAAGTTCGCGCCTTGGGAGGCCGTTATCCAGCCTGCTGCACTGACCTTCTCCTTCTGGGCCAGAGGCTCTCTTCCTGGGCAGCCAGTGTTGGCACTCCGTTCTTTTCATTAGCAGTTCCAGACACGAAATCAAGAATAGCAGTCTCTAGCGGGCAGAAGAGGGCTGGAATAATCAATCGCAAAGTTGGGCCTCCCGGACAAATAGGGAAACTGGACTTTTCACCTGGATACTGTAGGGACAGAAAGGGGGTGATCTCTTTCCTGCCCATCTTAAGGGTCCCATTCAAGGCTGACGCTCATATAACAAAAAACAGGCAAACAAGAGAAAAACATATAATTTATTTAATTAAAGTTTTATGTAACATGGGAGCCATTAGAATGAAAACTCAAAGACCCGAAGGAAAACCGTCAATTTTTATGCTTAGATTTGATGAAGGGTGGACAGCTATGCAGAAGTATGATTGAACAAAAAGGGTTTGACCTAATGGGGATAGACTGAGGGGGAAACCCAGCAAGGCCAGTCTGTTCGAATTCCTCCTGGCCTCTCTGTGCAGCATTCCTTTTTCCCAGGTATGGGGCAGGACCCTTTCTAGAACGGGGGATCTTATGACCTACTATCAGACAAGGGAGGCCAGGGAATTTCTTTATGGCCAGCTCTTATGTAGAAAGGCTGGGGAAGATTAGCATAACATTTTTAGGTTTTATGGCTGGCTTTGGGGGAGAGGGGCTCTGGTTTCTATGACCGCTTTGGGGAAGAGGAATTCTAGTTTCTATAGGGAGAATGAGGAACAAGAGACAGCAGGGCAGGAGGAGGTCAGAGAGAAACTTTGCTTCTGAGTCTGCTTCGGAGGCCTTCATGTTGGGGTATCATTTTCTGAACCCCAATAACACCTTGGGAACCTTGCCCAGGATAAGATCACAGTTTGCCAGCTGTAAAAACTGAGTCATTTATCTGGCTTCACAATGAATAGAAAATATTTCCAACCTTATTGAGAGATTCTACATCACCTTACATCCAATCCTTCAATCCCTCAGAACCAAAGGGAAAGACCTGGGAACACTGAGACCAGCAGCAGCTTTCCTTGGTGAAGACGTGATGGAAATTCTGGGAGTTTTATCAGTTTTATTCATCTGAGAAATGTACTCAGATGCATCATTTGTGTCTCAAATCCACAACTGATATCCAGACCAAGGAATGTGTGAAGTCTTATGGTGGGAGCTGAAAATTTCCAGACTTGTGAAAAACACAGAGCAGGAAGACTAAACTCCCTCTGGAGATGATGATAGAGATAGTAAAAACATAAATTTTCACACACACGCATGTGCACACACACACTACTGCACAGAGAAGGAAACCACCAGTGCAGCGGGAACTCTAGGGTTTGAAGAGTCCCTGGTGGTTACAAGGATCCAGACAGCAGTTGATGTGTGTTGCCAACAAGTGAACTCTCTAGAATTTGACTTGATGAACCAACAAGAGGCCTGGCTGGAGAAGGTGTCTCAGAAGGTGTGGGACATATTAGTGCTTTGGACTCAAGGGATGAGGAATTTTTTTTACAATCTTTTTCAAAAAAAAAAAACCGACAAAAAACACAAAAGAGATCGTATAGTAAGGTGCTAGGCTCCTAATGTTTCTGGGCTTAAGTCCTAAAAATCAGGGCCAAAGGGAAGAATTAAGTGTGGTTTAACACGCACACACAAACACACATGCACCTTTTTTTTATATATATATATAAATCATGTCTACAGAGGATTTTCCAATCCAAGTTGCCTAGGGTGAGAAAGTAGAAGCTATTTAAATAAGCTTCCAGGGAAGGAACAGAAGGAGAAATATATAAGTAATATGTAATATGTAAGAAAGCTGTAATGTGTAATATGTAATATGTAAGTATTGTGTAATATGTACCACGTAATATGTAAGTAAGCTGGCAGTGCAGCACATGAGCCCAGTCCACCCCCTCACTCAAACTAAAGCCCAGCTAGAGCTCCTCCCTTGTTTGGACTTGAATCTATAATCAAAGGGCTTCTTGGCTGCCTCTAGTCTTTCTCTACCTTTATAATCTGTAATATTGCTCCGTCTTTAAAAGGGATATGAGGTTTAATGGTCATCTGAGTGTCACTGCAATAATTGGCTGCTCAATTTTTTCAGGTGAATTTGTGATTTTAAAAGGCCAGATTAATTTAATCTCAACATCAGGACCCCATTATCTTTAGAGGACATGAGTTTTTTTTTTCCAACAGCCTTCAATATTCTTTGGTGGCTTGGGAAACCTCCCTCCCTGACTCATTGTGGCTAAGACTGAACCAAATAGTCTTGAAGAACCCATCAACACATGGCCACATATTAGCAGAAAGAATAGGATCTAATCTTGAATCTTCACGAGTATTTTCTTGCCTATTTGCTTAAATTTTTATACTCTATATACTTTATATTCATTATCTTGTTTAATCCTCACAAGAGCTGGGGCAGGAATATTTTCAGATGAGTTCTTTATGAGGCTCAGAGAAATTTAAAAACCTGTTTATTGTCATTGTCACATAGCCAGTTGGTCTGATTCCAATGCCCAAGCTCTTTCCTTGTCAGCCTTTAGAAATAAGTTGGAGTCTTGTCAACCCACTAGCCATAGGGTATCCTTCCTGCAATGAACATGACATTCTGGTCATAACCAGTGATGTTTATGCAAAACTGTAATGTACAGAGAAAAGCAGCAGCATCTGGAATGGGGCTCGGCACAGAGTGGGTACTTAATAAACAATTGCTGGTTGAATAAAAACGTGTGGGATTTTTTTGTAGATTTCTACTGTCCTGGATGGAAAACATGACATTCTGTGACCTTTTGGTATCAATACTCTTGATTTAAAGTTCCAGCTCCTCTCTATTTCTCGTCTCTGCTCTCTCATCCCACATACTATTGCCGGAGAGGTGCTCATCTGCTGTGATGCTGCTGTGGGACAGCACTGGCTTGGGATGACAGCACCATCTTCTGTGGCACCAGCAGTGGCAGACAGTCCCATACGTCCTACTTAGTGCTGCTCCCCAGCATCCAGCTTTACCATGGGAATCTACGTCCGTAAGTTCAGATCAAAGCAATGTCTGCTCCCATTTTATAATAGTACAATGTCCTTAATTTTCTGAGAGGCATGGTATATCTAGACAATATTGCCTTTCACCTTATCATAACATATACCTAAAAGAGCCTAGGTTACCCATGCACACACACATTTTTCTTACTAGGACATACTTACCTCAATAAAATTCTCATTACTTACAGGGTCTGGGGTTCTAAGGTAAGTGGCTACATGATTGGCAGCCCTGCTCCCCTGGTACCAGCTTCCATGTGGATTCAATTCAAATGTCACAACAACCAGCATATTTGGAACAGATAACATATTTTTTGGACAAATTGGGAGTGAGCCCCCAGTGGTTGGGGACACTGAATCTGATAAAGATAAAACTAGTCAGATTCCCAGGTGATAAATTAGCTAAGCTTCCCAATTCTGCAAAATTAGCTACAAATCTGGCAAGAATCTACCTGTATCAAGGATGGATGGAGTCCTGGCAACTCACTGGAAATTACTGTGATAATCATAATTTTTTTGTAATTTAAGACCCAGACAAAACTCAGAAGGAAGAAAATTATACCTAATAGGAGCTAAAAGGAAAAAACATCGAGTATTTTGTTGTGTTTTTGCAAAATACATCTCCCATCTCAAATTATATTTCATCCACAAAATGATTTTTCAGATTTTAGATTGATGGAAAAAGGAGACATGAACTAATGAATTAAGCATCCTAAAGCCACCTCCAGACCCATACTCATGCCTCCAATGGAAGTGAAGATGGATCCATCATCCCTGTGTCTGCAAAGAAGCAACACAACGGACCCTATTTCCAAAAGCAAGAATGTATCCTCAACAATGGGTTAGCATCCCACCAACTGTTAATTGACAGCTTCGCATGATCTTGAGGAGTGGAGCCACTTTAACATCCTTAATCAGTAGATGCACATTTTCCACACCACGAGAACTTCAAACAGCGGCTTCTATGCCCTTTTCACATAACACCCTAACCACTAACGTGCCTCACAAAGGCCCACTAAAATATGAATGTACTAGTATGCATAGTGAACTTAATTGCTAATATTCCTTGGCAAATCAGATACACTATTAACAGCATAGTAATGAGTATGCATAGAGACTCCCCAGTGTGACCAGATGTGTGTGTAAAATAAATAAAAACTGCCACGCTAAATAAAGTTGTCCTGCCACCTCAGGTTACCATCTGTTTCTAGTTTTCCTCCACAGTCTTCTCTGAGCCTATTTTCTCAGCTCCAAACAATGGCAGCTGGTGGGCCCTTCTCACCATGCAACATAGACAGCCCCCAAGCGCCTGGTCACCTCCACATACCTCGAGCACAGATTTGGATGTCACCACCACAAACAAGATCTCTGCCATCCTGCAGCTTTTTGATCTCATATTCCCTGTTTTTTTTTTGTTTGTTTTTTGTTTTTTAAAGAAAGAAAAGAAAAAGTGGGGAAGGGCAAGAAAGTAAGAAAAATTAAAACATTTTCCTGTCGAGGGGATGTTAATAATGGACAAGTGTTAGATTTGGCAATAAATTATTGTCCAGATGAAGGGGAAACAATTACAAATTAGAAACAGATTTATTCACACTCAGTGCATTAATGAAAACTTTAAAAAAAGAAAGAAAGAAGGAAAACTAAACTGTGTGTACCGTGTGGAAAAAAATAATGGCCCGGCAGGCCTACTTTTTATTAACAACTCATCAGTAAGCAGGTTGTAATTCATAACAAAGAATTCACCCCAAGGAACACCACATGACTGTGAGCTTTTTGAGTTTCCTAAGAAAATACATATGTTGTTCCACTCGGTTTCCTTTCAATAAAACCCACCAGTTAGCACTTCATTTTCAAGCTGTTCTGACAAATCAGGTGAGTTAGCTTTGTAGAAAAAACAGAAGCCAATTTTTCAGCTGAGAATTTTAGGGAATTTTTTTAATAACTTAAATAAATCTCCCAAAAGGCAAAGAAGCCATGATAAAGGCTATGAAATGAGTTCATTTGGAACAGCTTGAAAGAAGGTCTGTTTTAATTCACTTCATTAATTTTTCCTGAGGAAATATTTGAGGATACATCCCTTGCTGCTAAGGAATGTGTCTGAAGGGAGGAAAGAAAGGAACTGTATGATTTCTGTGTTTTTAAAATCCCTCAAAACATGATTAAAGATTCTTGGAAAGCCCTCTCAGCAGCTCCACTAAGTAGAATACGTAACAATGATAGCAGCAGGGACTTCCTGCTCCCAAACACAAACCCCAAGACCCTCTACAATATGGCCACCACCCCTGACTCCATCCTGATTGCCCACAGCTTTTCCAAGGGTGCCAGGAAATCCAGACCATTGGAAGTTCCCGGGAGAGAATGGTTATGTTCTGCCGTTGCTTCCACAGGTAATGACCTCCTTTCTCCATGACTTCCCCCTTTACTTCCAAAGCTGTCTTCATCCTTTAAACCCACTTCATGTCCACTCTTCTCCAAGAAAGTCTTCCCCAATTACCCTAAATGAAGAAACAGAGCATCTTTCTCTTTGAATGCATATAGCACAATGTTTATTCCTTGTTATCCTTCCCTGTAAAAAAGTTCCTTGAGAATCAGCTTTAGGAGAATGTTTGCGTACCGCGGGTGTGTGGCACAGGTGGTACGCTGACCAAATATCACATTTTTTGGCCCCTTGTGATTGTGCTTGGTCATGTGACTAGCCTTGGCCAATGAGCTGTAAGCAGAAGTGACATGGCTTCCAGATGCTCTCTCCTCTCCCACAGCCACACAAAGGCCTTGGGTTCCAATGGTCATCCATGAGATGAAGGTGGCCTGGACCCCTAGGTCACCACCATGCTTTGTTCTGGAGAATTGTTCAGCCTGAAGCCTATTCATGGAATAAGAAATAAGCATTTATGGTGATGGGCTTCTGAGATTTGGAGCTAGCTTGGCCTGGTCTATCCTGGCTGATTCAGTGTGACCTAATTTTTTACACTGAAAACAATGTGCTTGACCATGTTTTACTTTTCACTTTGGATGCCAGGAAACTCAGAATTTGAAACTCAGATTTTTGAATCTCTAACTGTGGATCTAGGTTGGCCTTTATGGTCACTATCATGTTTTTCCCCCTGTCTCATATATGATCTTGATTTTTTTTTTTCCTTTTTGTCTTTTTCCGTGACCGGCAACAGATTTGTTTTTTTTCGTGTCTGGCAACGGATCGCAACCCTCAGTGTCGCGCCCGTACCGGACCGGGACCAGCAACGGGATCGCAACCCTCGGTGTTGCTCCTGCCCCTCGCTCAGCCAGTGAGCGGGAACCGGTCTGTATGTGGGATCCGAACCCTCGGCGGGAGTGCCGCCACGCTCCCAAGTGGCGCACTGTAGCAGTGTGCCACCAGGCCGGCCCCATATGATCTTGATTTTTTTTAATTTAAAATTTCCTAATTCCAATTTAACGTCATTTTATTGTTGGGGTTCTTCCTGTGAGCAGATTCATGGTATTTAGAATGAACTGTGGAACACACACACACTTATATGGAGAGAAGAAAGACAGTTGTTTGTGCACCTGCTTGTCTCACTCTCAGTTCCGGACTTGTTACTTCTTTGGGCAGGACTGAAATCCACCTATCTTTACATCCCTCACGGTTACTATCACCGTGCCTTTCCTAAATATCTCTGGAGTTAAATGCATTGATGAAGACAATGAAAACATTTTTGCACTCTACAAAGGCACAAGCTGAGGGGATAAGTGGGCCGAGTAGGGGCAGAAGTGCAGCCCATGCTCTGCTTCACATCCAGCAGGAAAGGGCACTCGTTATTATTCTACTCACCTGCAAAAGGCATCCTTTTCCACTTTATTCACCTGAAAGAGGCACTCTTCTATAATTTGTAGAACTAGCAGTGCTGGCTTCTACCTGCTGAGAACACCAAAATACTTAATGGGATTAATACAGAGAGAAGCATCAGTGATGTACATAGTAAAAAATAAAGTGGAAAAAACACACCAGAATGAAGATATAGTTACTTTAAAGAACTGTGTATCACTGAATAGACATGCCAAGTTTTTTAAAAGATATTCCAAATTCATTTTGACCTTGACCCTTATAAAGCTTCTCAAGAGGAAAAAAAAAAAAAAAAAGAAAAGAAATATATAATACTTCTGGCTAACCTTAATGTCAAAGGTCCGAAGACCAACGGCATGTCGTTCTGGGAGATGATGCTATCAGAAAGCCAATATTTGTCTGCACATGTTTAATGTACCAAGGTTTTTGTTATTTGGTTTCATTAAGGATTAGCACCCTTTACACCCATTCTCTCCATCCCTCAAGCCTCCCCCTTCAATATGCTGATGGCGGCAGAGAGGTGGCCAAGGTCGGAAGGGCTTCCAGATATGTGGAAGTCTCACGGGACCCAGAAACTCCCCATGTGCCATGGGTGACAGTCCTGCACCTGGACACTCTAGCACTGCTGTCACCAGACCTCAGCACATGTTAACAAAACTGGTCCAATGTGATTCTTATTCATATTATTTGAGAGGGATGCTCCCAACTCTATCAAAGTGGTTGTTGAAAATAAACTTCGAGTTGAGTTTTTTGATGAAATTGACACTAAAATGTACAGGAACTGCCAAAATGATTCAGTATTTAACAAAAAATGATTACAGAAAAGACTCCAACCTTCCCAGCCGACATTTCTTATCTCACATTTATGATAACTTTGCCCCTAAGAAAGAAAGAAAGTATTAGTCCTGGGACACTTCATGAGATATCACACATGTGGGAGGACCCAGGCCACATATGGAAAAAGACATCAGCTCTTATTATTTCCTCTTGGACCAGTGGCCACTATGAATGACCTTCTGGATAAAAATGAGGTGCTTAGCACAACTTCCCAGGGCCGCATGGCCCATGCCCACATCTCGGCCTTCCCTCGCACCCCCTCCTCTCACTCTACATTTCCAGCTCTCCTTATGTCCTACTCTTTCCCCTCAGGTCTCCATGCTCTGCAGCCAGAGTCCTCCATAGCCTCCTCCCGCCCCACCTCCCTTCCTCACCAGCATCTCCTTGTCCTGCAGTCCTTCACTTGAATGCTGCTTCCTCTGGAGCTGAGACTATGTCAGTGTCCCTGTGTCCCCTACATTCTCCTTCAAAGCACTCAGCCATCACCCATCTTCTCCACAAGCCCCTCGATTGGGGGGACCCCCTCTGCTTCCTGCATTGCTGTACCCCTCGTGCTCAGTTCAGTGCCTGCCCTGCCAATGCTTACTGATGGGTAAATAAGTGGATGGGTGGGTGACAGTCAGTGACATAGAATGGAAATTCAATGGTGCTCCCATTCCTGTCACCCAGATCATGAAGTGATAAAAGAAACTGTCCAAAGAAGGAAATTATTCCCTGCATTTGACATGAACCTTATCTCCAGTTTCCTTTCCTACATGTCTCCATGTCAAAAAGAAGATCCAAGTTTATCCTTAGCACGAAATTGTCCAGACTACACTGTGAATTGCCAAAGGACATGTTGGTAAGCAAAACTAGTAAAAGAAATAAACAAGCACAAATTTGATCTTTCTGGAAAGATCACGGCTTGCTGAAGAAAGCTGCTCAAACTGTCCACTCTTCTTGGCGCTCCTGTGCCCCAGCCATCTATCTGCCTTGGGGAGCAGCAAGAGCCCCGCAGGGGGCCGCGTCTGTCCTGCTCAGCCCCACCGGTACTTCCTTGCTCTGTCCTCCTGTCTCTCCCACCCCTTGGCTTTGATCTATGCCTCCTGCTACCAGCCCAGAGCCGCTATTGTTTGGATGACCCTCTTGGGGCCACTGTTCTGATAATGACCTCATCTTGATCCATGATCCTTGATTACAGATGTCACTCACCCTTGGTCTCATCACACCCATTTGTGTAGATTAAAGACCTTCTTGCTACCAGCCCTACACCTGTTGAGGCCACAGATGCCAGACTAGTCCCCTAACTGACCTTCCAGGAAAAGGGTATCAGACTCAAATTCCTCACCATTGTACTCTGGTCCCAAGTGCAGGAGCCTGAAATGAAGTTTGTCTCACCCATGGGTTCCCCTCCTTCTCCAAACCTGCTGATCCTCTTGCTTAATGATATCACCATCCACTTAGCCTCATAAGCAGGAAACCGAGACTCATCCTAGGCTCCTCTTATTCCCTAATAAACCTAAATTAATTTCGCTCAGTTCCACCAGTGAGCCATTCCCACCTCCTCCTCTACATCACATTGCCTGTTCAGCACCGTTGTCTCCAGCCTGGACTCTGCGACCACCCCCCACCTTTCACCCTACTCCAGTCCCTTCTCCCTGCAAACATCTGCATTATTATCCACAATCACTTCCAAACCACCAGGAAGAGCACATTAGTCCCTGCTCTGGAACCTTGCATGGCACATGGCTGCAGGGCAAAGCTTCAATCCCTAGCACTGGCATACAAGGCCCTCCCAAACTGGCCCTAACACACTCAGCCACCTTCCTCTTCTACCTGTGGGTCTCACACTGCAGTCTCACCAAACTCTTTGCTCATGTTCTTTTGTCTGCCTGGAATTTCATTCTCTGCCTCATCTCCTTCCCCGACCCCCACTTCAGCACCCATTTTTCTATTTTTCAGGCCCCTTGCTTCCTCTCCAACCCCTGCAGAGTGAGGACCCATTCAAACAGCACTCACCGAACACCTGCTGCATGTCCCCCCTGCACCCGTGGTTCTTCATCGCTGCTTGTACAGTAACACTCGGTGGGCTGTGTTTATTGTTTTTATCATTGTGTCATTGTGTTTGTTGTTCATGTACCGTCTCTTGACTGAGTTCTACCAGGCACAGAGTGTATCTCTTTTACCTCTGAGACCATAGCCCCTGAAGTGATGAATAATTACCTTTCCGATGAAGGTATGGAAGAACATACACTCAACATAGTCTTCCGTTTGCTGAAAGCTTCAATTGAGAAGTCTGAGCATCACCATGGACATATCACCATGCAACATCTGGTGGTGGGAACCACCTCATCATTTACAAAGAACACCTGAGAGAGTGTATTTGGACCCCTCATTCACACCCCCTCCCATTGTCTCTTGTGCCTCCTGTTTTTCCTCTCTTGATCAGAAGTCCTGGGAGCTATCTTGGACTCTTTCCATCTGCTCCCACTTTTGGAACACCTTTTAAAGCCACATTTTCACTTTACTTCACAGCCACTACTCGTCTTCAAGTTCTCTTCCACTTATTTAAATCCAAGATAGTTGCAATAACCCATTTTCCCGACCCCCTGTCTTGCCCCATGCTTCAATCAAAAGAAGCCACACAGTCTTCAGAGTGATCCACTAATGTGCACATCCCTTTTGCCCCTCCCCTGCTTAAAGCCCTTAGACGGCTTTCTAGTGATTTCAAGAAAACGTCCAATCTCCTTGACTTGGCATGTATGATGTATATTCATTCATGAAACAAATACATCTTGTATGTGTCAGCACTACTATAGGAGCTGGGGATACAGCAATGAAGGAGACATTTACTCTGTTCTAATGGAGTATATATGTTAGTGGGAAAGACCAATAGCAAACAAATAAACAACTTATGTAATACACTGAGAAAGTACAAGGGCTATGGAGAAAGATAGAAACAGGGAGGGTGGGTAGAATGTGCTGTGATGGAGCTGCAGGGTTTAATGGAGAGGAGGCAGGCAGGCCTCTCTGAGGAGATGGCCTGAGCAAAGACTTGAAGCAAGGGAGGCCGAGAGCCGTGAAGGTACTGAGGGGGGCATCCCAGGTAGCAGGAACAGCAAGTCCAAAGGCTCAGAGGCACAGCGTGCCCAAGCATTTTGGAGAGACAGCAAGGTGGTGGGCATGCCTAGAGTGGCTCCAGCTAGGAGGAGAGGAAGAGGAGAGGGGGGAAGAGGGCAGGGAGGAGAGGGGGGAGGTCAGGAGGGGCCTGTGGAGCTTGGGCGTGTGCTCTGAGTGAGGAACGTGATCTGAAGCCCCAGTGCCTCCATGTACTTTCTGAAGCAACTGAAAGACCCACAAGGCCCCACCTAAAAGAGTTAGGTCAACACTCGACAAAGACACCAGAAGAATCCCACACCTCAACTCTTCAACTATTAGTGCCTGTGATGTTTCTCCCTTTCTAACCTTCTGTGGTACATACAGCTCCATGTCCCTGGATTTAGAACTACTCAATCAGCAGTCTGGGTTTTAATAAGCCCTCCAAGTGATTCTCACACACATTAAGGTTTGAGCATCCCTGGGACAGATTAAAGTAGTCAGTGTAACACTCACAGCTGTCTGAACCACTTTGTGTATTCTATCTTTCTTCCCCATTACCTTTCAGGGAGAACACCCTATACCTCTGTACAGGGCCAAGCACATCGCAGGCACTCAAATGTTTTTATTGAGTTGGTGAAACACCCCCTGACAATACTTTTCCTGGATCCCTACTACATCTGACACGAGCTGGGCATGGACTAAATCTTGCTTCTCTCTTGTGCCCTAAAATTAGATCCTGCTGCTAAAAAAGAAGTTGGCCCCCTACAAGCAAATTAGAACAATTGACTGCCTCTAATAGCCACCTGCAATCCACTGCCTCTCACAAGCAACTAATTTTCAAGGAGGCCAGAAAAAAGAGCCAAATGGCCAGATTGCCACCCGGCTGAGAACAGCAGTGCTCTAATGGAAGCCACATAAGCTACCTCCCAGAAGAGAAAGCAGTGGAAAGGTCTTGTGTCTCAACTGGCCAGGACAGGGAGAGGCTTGGTGAGGGGTGACTGGTATGTTTTTATGTTGCTGGGTAAAGAAAAGTTCATGTCATACCCCTAGTGATTCCTGCAAATAAAGATAAAAGCAGAGGCAGGATATTATCAAGTTTTAATACAGCTGCTGGAGCTTGTTACCCAGGGCTTAATCAACAAAGCTGAGAAACAGCTGGCTTTGAAGGTGAACACCAGATTAGGGTACCCAAAGGTGCTGATGTTAATGTGACTAAAGACACATGTTCCATTAAACTTCTTCCAGCCTCTCTCTCTGAGGGCTACAGCAAGACCTTGTCATGAAAGCCCTCCCAGGTGTGAAGAACTCGAACCAAAAGAAAATTGGCTCAGAACTGGTAGATTACATGAGGTTTACTTAGAGGGTAGATCTGAAAAGAGGTGCCAAGGAGGAAAACCTGGTTTACTCTTGTTTGAAGAAGAGAAGTCGGACAGCATATACATATAAAGACAAAGTCGTAGCTATGCATTTTAAGCACACACACGCATGCACGCACACACACATGCACAAACTCACTGGACCCCCAGACTGCTAGGATATTACCTGGCTGTTGAACTATTGGTTCTCTTTGCACCTCCGTTCATTCTCTAGGATCAAATTTCTTCACGTCTTTTCAGACCTTTTAATTTTGTAGAGTGGGACCTTCCATAAAAAGAGAAACTGTAAAAAGTGCTGTAAAAAGTGTGTTTTTAATTTTACAAGTGAGGACTGTGGGATTTATGCTCATCCATTGACAGTGCCTTACCTGGGAACTCATATCTGCTCTGCAAAGTGGTGGATGGTGTTCGTGGGAGGCGCAAGCATGCCGGGGGTTACATGGCCTGGATGAGGATTCAGAGGAGAAGGAAACTGTTCTTACCTTCAAGGAACTCGACGTCTAGTGGGGAAGACAAGCAGGTCTACACTAATCATAGGGCATAATGTGAGGTAAACATAGGGTGACAGGTACACAGAGGCAGGCACCTGAATGACCACAGCAAGATGAGTTCGGACAAGAGGATAAGAAAACAGCATCGTGTGTTTGGGGAGCTACAAGCAGGCTCAGAGAACTGGATCGTAAGGGAAGCCTGTACTGCCCAGGAGAGGACTTAGGAGGTCGTGATGATGAGGAATAGTGAAGATAATAGAAATGGAGAGGAAGGAAACTCCTGGTGACCTCATCAGCAGGACTATGGGGCCTGTGGCATGTCAGGATGAGGAAGAGCAACTCCTAGAATGACCCTTAGCTTTCTGGAACTGGGGTTCTCAGCTGCTAATTTTTCTCATGTGGTAAGATAAAAATGTGTAGCTAAGGAGATAAGAACAGAGGGAGTTCTACCAAAAGGGGTAAGAGAGCGTGTCCCCTGGCAGAAGGCCTGCCGCTCAGTCGTCCTTGTACCCAAATCTCTACCTGTTAAGGAGGACGTGGCCATCTTCCTGACGTGGCAGGTGTGTGGTCACACTCTGCTCTCCCTCCTTTTTCTTCTACTCTCGAGGCAGCAGTAGAGAACGTGTGAATTCATCAGTTTCCAGCCTGGCAGATGGTTTTCCCACATCCAACTTAAGCAACAGATAAATTTATGTCACTCACCGCTTTTCAAGGTAGCTGTTTAGATTTAAAAAAAAAAAAAAAAGGCTTATGAAACTCCAAGTACAATGCTTATGTTGGGTCACTGGTAGGAAGCTATACTTATAAATCAGTTTTCCTTAGTTTTCCAAAGCCTGTTTCTAAAAATTCACCCACTTGGAGCAAGTCAATGATCTGGCATTGTATATATGTGTTTACAAGCATGAGAAACCAGATTACTTGTCAGTGGTCATTTAGGCAGGTGGTGTCTGACCCAGGATCATTCTTCAGATCTATGTTCTGCTGAGCTTCATTTCCATGAACTTCATATCACTGAACTTCATTTCTGTGTCTGCACAGAACAGTAGAGTCAAGTGTTGATGTGTAAAACCTAAGAGAAAAATAAAACATTGTGGGGGAAAAAAATCTAATGACAGAAACCGAATGTGTCAGTTTCTGATTTTTATGCATGTTTAATAGGACAGAATTGTCTTTTATACTTTTGGTGGGCATATTCTACATGCAAGAAACACATTGTTAATTGTAGAAAAATAAAAGAGTACAAGTACAAAAGCAAAAAAGGAAGAAAATTACTATAATTCCCACTATTGACATTTGAGATAATGTGTATATACTAATGAGTGTGTTTGAATACATAGGTTTACATATCTGCAAAATACTACACATATTTTTTGTTTGCACTTTTTATCAGATAAAATATCAAACATCTTTCTATAGGAATAAAAACATTTCTGCAACATTCATAATGGATACACAGTGCCACATCTTATGAAGTTATCGTAATTTATTTAACCTACTGGATAGCTAAATTACTTTTAGTTTTTCTTCATTATAAACAATTCTGCTCACCCACACATTTTCAAAATTAAACATTTAGTCTTCTTTGTTTCTTTTTATTAGACATATTTCCTTCATTGCAAGTGCATAAAAAGTTGGTCACATTTAATGAATTGCTTCAGTTAAATATTCTCAATTTAAAAAAAAAAACTAGGTAACAAATTATAATTGGCTTTTTTGTTAAGAACTTTAAATTTTACCTTGGCACCTTTCCCATATTGAATAATTTATACTGTGAATACATACTATGAATAATTTGCTTGTAGAATTTAATTCAACAAATATTAGGATTGTGCTGAGACATCCTCGTAAGATTACTCAGTGATCCCTGATGCCTAATAATCTGTAAGGGAAGTAAGAAAAGGATACAAAGAGCTGTAAAGTAGACCATTTATGCTATTAGAAAGGCACAAATGGCTTTTGGAACCCTGTGGGGGGAGGTCTGCTGGTTGTGAGGATGAGAGAAGTTTTCACGGAACATAATCATTTAAAAAGCATTAGATTTCATATGCAACACAGGAGAAAGTCAACACAGTATAAAGATAAATTATATATAGAATTTTTGACTCATTACACATCTTTTAAAAATTTCAAATCCAAAAACTGTTTATTTATTCTAGTTTTACTAAGATGATAGGAACTGGACCAAATAGAATATTTATTATCAGAAGGAAACTTGCATTTGAATTCTAGTGAGGCCCATTTTGTCCACAAGGGATAAGGAAGAAATACAGACTCTGAGAGTCTGGTGAAACATTAATTGGCACTCTTCTCTCATTTTCCCTCAGAGGAAACTGAAGCCTCTAGAGGCTATGTACCTCGTCTAATCTCTAAATTGTACATCCTGCGATGGTTACATCAGCGCAAGAATTCAGGGATCCAGACTCTAGCTCCCTGCTCCTTCCATCACTCAATGTGGCTTTCCCAAGGGCTGCTAATCAAATTTATGAAGGGTCAGGATTCCTGGCCCAACAGGTGCAGAAACGTGAGAGGATCCTTTACCTGTCATACCAATTTGATGAACCTTCTCCTGCAAGTCTGTGAGACTGAGGAGCTCATTCAACATTTATTCATTCAACAAGTACGTCCTGAGTGGCTATGACGTACCTGGCATTACACTAAACACTGGGGACCCAGTGGGGAACAAGCCAGGCCCTTGGAAACATGCCTGTCCAGATATCAGCATCTGCTGCTTGACTTGGGGAGGCGTAGGTGGGAGTGACCAGGTGTTGATCTGGCTCCAGGGAAAAAGTGGGGAGTTCAAATGTTCCATTTCAACCTGTCGTGCTCTGTGCAGATCTCAACTTTTGTGCATCAATGATCTGGAAACTACATTAAAATGTGCAGATGATATTCCCATACAAAGATAGAAAACCATGCCCTTCTGTTACCCACCTCTCTGTAGCCTACTATATCATCTCTCCCACAGTTCGCACTCACCCTGACTCCTTGTCCAAGCTAAATAGTTCTTCCAGTGATAGGTTGTTCACTTGGCTCCAGCCTTTTGACTGTCAGTTTGTGGTCAGTGACTTTATCATGTTCTCTCAGCCCTTCAACGTACCTGAGGTGAAACCTTCTTATAAAATTGAGGCAGCTTCATAGAATACAAGAGCAGAAAGGGCCCGGGAGATGGCTTTGTTCAACTGGCTCTTTTGACAGATGAGAAAGCTAAGGCTCAGAGAGGGGAAATGGCTCATCAAGGGTTACACAGCTGGAAACCAGAGGAGCTGGAACCAGAGCCCAACGCCTCCCAATTCCCAATGCAGTGAATGCTCCTTTATGCCACACCCCTACTCTAAACAGAGTGCTCATCTTACACGAACTTCCACCTCAGATTGATGGAATTTATTTGCTTTTTCTCTGTACTCTAATTAAAATAACAGCCTCAGTCATTAAAATATAAAATCAGATTAATATAAACAATAACGAATGGGCAGAGTGGAGCGGGAACATTTTGTACCAAAAGATTCTCACCTCAGAAACGTGCTCCTCCTCCTGCACTGGCTGCTCTGCCTCAGTCTCCTTTTCCTCTCCTCTTTGTCGCCATGAGCTCCTAACATTGGAATCCCCAGAGCTAGGTCCCTTGGCCTCTTCTCTTCTCTGGCCATACCCATCACCCCATCATTTCATCCTGTCTCCTGCCTTTTAATGCCATTTGCAGAGACAACTTTCAAATGTACATCTCCAGCCCTAGCCCCTCCCCTGAACTCCAAACTGCCCACCTGGCATTTGCATATAACTAATAGGTATCTGAAACCTTTCATGTTCAAAACTGAAATCAGAACTTTCCTCCCAAACCTTAGGGTCATCCTTAACTCCCTTCTCTCAGACCCTGTATCTACTCCATCAACAAATCCTGCTGACTCTGCTTTCAAAACATATCCCGAATCTGCCTCCTGGTCCTCCCCTTCTGCTACCACCCTGGTCCAAGTCACCATTGTCTCTCACCTAAATTATTGGAACATGTATGGTTAACTGCCATTGGAAGCAGCGTGGGGGATATGCTAAGAAATCATTCGTTGAAACAGGCCATGAAGGACAGTCTCACAAGGATAAAAATTAATGATTAAGCTTAGTTTAGTGGATCCAACCAGAACAAAGGTTTTTTGGTTTCTCCACTTTGTCTCTTGTCCTCTCAAGTCTATTCACAACACAGCAGTCTGTGATGTTGCCTGATGTATGTCAGATTGTGTCACTTTTCTGCTCAAAACCTTTTTATGCCTTCTTATTCCACCATCAGTAAAAGTCAAATTTATAACAACGTCCTAGAAGATGGCTGCTGCACCTCTGAACTTGACTCCTAGACTCTCTCTTTTGCTCTCTTCACACTAAGCCACCTGTCCTCTTTGCTCTTCTTTGAACATGACGGGTCTTTTCAAGCCTCAGAACCCTTGCATTTGCTGCTCAGCTGCTGTCAATGCGTATCCCCGTATGTACACGGCTCTCTTACCTCCTTAAGGTATTTGCTCAAGTATCCTCTTTGTAATGTTTACCCTGATCTTTCTATTTAAAACTCTCCCAGTCCCCAACTCCCCCCCCCATGAATTTTTACTGCCTTATTTTTTCCATAGCACTCACCAGCATCTGGTAGACTATATATTTTACTTCCATATTTTGTTAACTCTCTGTATCCCCCAACTAGAATGAAAATTATGCAAGAACAGAGATACTTTTTTGTCCACATTGTTCATTGTGTACCCCCACCACCTTGAATAACAGTTGCTTAGAAATATTTGCTGAGTAAATTAATATTCTGTAATGTTTCTATCGGTGTCTTATGCTAAAACAATTCTAAAACTAAAATCTTTGGATAGAAATGAAAACCAACTGGAACAATTCATCACCCTATGAGTCTTTCTCATGCTTGAGATCTGGCTTGAAGGTGTCACTGGTGGACATCAGTAATAGTGACCACTGCATAATGACCAGAGAATATATTGAGCCAGAGAGTACTGTCAAAAACTTAGGCTAGGGATGCCTGCATCCAGAACATTGCAGATTAAAGTGCAATTTTGCCCACTACTAAATGTAAGGAAAATTGGCAAAAGAAAAAGATTTCCTGAAGAAAATAATAAAAAATATAAAAATGATTTTTCAACCAAGATTTAACCTTACCTGTTTAAGCCTATTTTTTACAATTTGTTTAGTGAATTTAGGTTACTGAAGGGGTCTCTACTGGCCAGAAGGAGTGCAGTTTCCCACTAGAACTTGGCTACTTTGTCACCCTGGGGGGCCCCACAACCACTATGCCTCACCAGCTCCTAACCCAGCACTCAGTGCCCCAGGATTCTGTTCATATGATGTAAACTGAGAGGAAAGAGTGTCTGAGCACAGGGATGATTAGGAGAGAAGTGTTAGCTTGGATTCTCGATAGTGATCACATGAGAGAGCAGAAATAGATTTTGCATTTACTGTTAATTCTTGGTGACTCCAGCCCCAGATAATCCACTTGGTAATTCTCCAGACATGATTTGGCCGTTCCTTATTGTTCAAACACTACTCCACAAGACACTGGGCAGGGAGAAGAGACCTAATCATTTAGACTTTTGAAGGGCAAGTAAAATTAGAAGATTTTGCTAAAGGAAAAAGTAAAATGAAGCTTGGTGTTTGGCCATACAAACCATGGGTGCCTAAGGAGTTTGCAAGAGATGACGTGGATTAATCACAGTTCCTACTGCACAAGGACACCTCTGCTTGGATGTTTATAAGACATCTCAAACTTAACATATTCAAAACTAAATTCCTGATCTTTTCACCAAAACCAAGTCTTCTCTTAGACTCATCTTGGCTGATTATAACTTCACCCTTCCAGTTGCTCAGGCCAAAAGTCTTAGAGTCACCCTTGACTCTTTTTTCTATCATACCCCATAACCAGTTTGTCAGGGAATCAACAGGGAATCTACTTTCAAAACAATCTAAAATCAGATCACCTTTTACCACCCCACTGTTCCCACCCTGGTCCTGGCCACCATCATCTGTGCTCCTGTCTCCTTAACGGTTTCCCTGCTTTTACCCTTACTTCACGTAACAGGTTGAATTGTGTCCCCCAAAAGGATAAGTTCAAGTTCTAACCCCCAGAACTTGTGAATGTGACCTTATTTGAAATAAAGATCTTTTCAGATGCAATTAAGATGTAAGTTAAAGTGAAGTCATATTAGATTAGGATGGGTCCTAAATCCAATAACTGGTGCCCTTATAAGAAGAGAAGAGGACACTCAGCAACACATAAACACACAGGGGACAAGCTCATGGAACAATGAGACAGATATTTGAGTGATGCAGCTAAAAGCCAAAGAACACCACCAGGATCTCAGGAGCAGTAAGGAAGGATTTGCTTCTAGAGCCTTCAGAGGGAGCATGGGTCTGTGACAACCTTGATTTTGGACTTCTGCCTTCAGAACTGTGAGAGAGTAAATTTCTGTTGTTTTAAGCCATCCAGTTTGTGGTACTTTGTTATGGCAGCTCTAGGAATCTAATACACCCCACTATAGTCTACTCTTGATATGGCAGCCAGAGGGGTTCCTTTAAAATGCAAGGCAAATCATACCCCTCATCCACTCAAAAATCTCCAGTGGCTTCCCCCTTCTCCCAGAGAAAAAGCCAAAAGCCTTACAAAAGCCAAGAATGTCTGGCAGGATAGAGTCCCCATGATGGCTGTGACCTCATCACTTACCATTTTCAGCCACACTGGTCTCCTTGCTGTTCCTCCAGCACCCCAAGCACACACCTGCTTTAGGGCATTTGCATTGGCTGTTTCCTTACCTAGAACATTTTTTCCCCAGATTTATGCATGACTAGTGCCTCACTAGGGCAATTAAGTCTTTGCTTAAATGTTAACTTCTCAGTAAGACCTAATATGACTGCCACTTAAAACGGCAAATCTCCACCACCAGATCCAAAGCTCCGGAATCCCCCTTATCCTGCTCTCATTTTTCTTTTTCTCAATAGCACTTATCCCCTTCTAATGTACCACACAATTTACTTAATCATTATGTTTATTCTATTATCACCCATCTCCCCCCACTAGAAAGTAAAGTTCACAAGAACAGGGATCTTTATCTCTTAACTGATATATCCCCCCCAAAATTTCCTGGCTCTTCGTGGGTGCTAAATCAATATTCTTAGGACCAATAAATAGAAAAAGGCAGCACAACACAGCAGATCTGAAGGTTTGCCTTCCTCTGATCTCTGCTATTCTTTCTTTCTCCATTTTCATTTGAATTATTGATTAATCAATGGTTGGAAAATTCCTTCATAGTCCCAGCTAAAAAATAATAATCTTCACTTTCTCATTTTTAGATAGGTGTGCATCTAGTGTTACACTTAGTGTGCTTTTCATCAAAAACTGCCATCAAAATGAACTTAGAGTAAATGCCAAAAAAGAGTAAACTCTAGCTACTGCTGCTTCCAAAAGATTCCTGTTGAGGAACAAACTGTTTAAAGCAAATATGAAGTACTTCAAAGGCGTTAATAATGTTCCAAAATACAAACAGCATACTCCTTTCCATTATAGTAGAATGGGTTCACTCTAACCTCTATAATTTCTATAATTAGAAATTACTAAACAGTTTACAGATTCAGATTAGAAGTTCCAGGCAACTGACATCCATGATATCATCATAGGCTAAAACACTTAATCCTTTGAGCCCAAATCCAAATTGTAAACTACCCAGGAAAAAAAAATGAGATCATGTATCTGCTACTCAGATCATTTTCCTACCTGCCAACAAATGCCTCTGAGAAGAATTAAGTGTGTGTGTTTGTGTGTGTGTGTACGTGTGCGCGATGCACACAAAGCACACTGTCATTCCAGGAGCAAAATTAGTTTGAAAATATTAATAAATATTAATAAAAATGTGAAGACAATAGCTGTTTGATTTTTAGATAAACTGTACGGTTTTTTTTCCATGTAATTCATAGAGAGTTGCACAGATGATTGAATGAAAACATGGCCTAAAAAAAAAAAAAAAAAAAAAAAA
>NW_007732101.1:53751-78561 GCF_000696425.1 Galeopterus variegatus | reverse complement strand
GGCCAAAAAAAAAAAAAAAAAAAAAAAAGGCAGGTAGGCTAAGAAAAAAGTTAAAGAACTTGAGTTCATAAGAATTTATCACAAATTATTAACCTTGCCTGCTTGTGGAGGGAGATGCTTTGGCTAATACAGAGTTGTAATATGTTCCCCATGTGAATTAGCAATATAGATTATAGCAAAATACACTTGATACTGAGTACTCTAAAAAGAACATGGCCTTTCTTTGATGAGTCAGTTAAGGGTTTCCAAGATATTTCCGGACTTTATGGACACCATAGTGAGCAAAAATTTTCACTGTGCTACAGCTGTATGCAAGTGCTGGCTGACAAAATTCCAATAAATAACAAAAAGTTTACTGTGGATGAAATTCAGGCTTACAGAGATATTTATCTTCTCACGTAGCCCTAAATTTTATTAAGGCAAGACTTGGAATTGTCAAAGAGCCTGTCTAAATTCCATCCTCAATGTGCCTGTCTAAATTCAATCTAATTCTCTGTGGCACTTGGCTTCTAGACCTCCTTTATACCTGCTGATGTCACTAGAAAAGGCAGCAATTGGAAACATTCTCTCACAGCCAAAATGCCTCCCAACTGAGTAGTTGTTGGAGTCCTACCTCAGTGGCAACAGTAGATAATAATAATTACTATTAAAAATAAACCAAGTGGTATGGAAACAAATGTACAATGGAAAAGAACATATTCTTCCAATGTCAGAATTTGAATAGGTACAAAAAACAAAACTTCGGGTCCCAACTATTGAGCCTGCCACTCTCCTTCTCTGGGAGATCACCTGCTATCACTTCTGTGCTCAACCTCTTGAAATGACTTCCAGGTTAACAATAAGTGATTGCCCAAGTAAATCATAAGTAATAGTTACAGTCAAATCTATGGTTTGAGATGCCATATAGTGCACACATATCCCACTTAGCAAAGAACGATGCTTATGATGCAGTCAGCCACATAAACTTCATATCCAACTTTTAAAGGTCTCTCTCTGTTTGGCAAATCAATATGTAGTATCCTGTTAACCCTAATATGAATTTTCCTAATGTCAGTGCTTCCAAAGCAGCAGTTCCAAAAATTTCAAGTTGGTTGTACACTAATTTTGATTTTTTGTTCCAAGGAAATGGTTCTGATAAAGTCATGGACACTAGGGCCTGCTTAGGGGACTAAAGGCATAGGGTGATTCATCATACAAATGTACCAATGGTAATGGCAGAATTCCAGAATGGTAGAATACAGGAGAGGATTTAGTCAGGTTACCCTCCCAATGGCCCTCAGCTATGTATAAAACTGGCTCTATTGGCCCTGTTCCTCTGCACAAATGGTTTTGCCTTTTCTCCATATCTTGCCCCACAGAGGTTCCTCTCCATCCCATCTGTGGTACAAATCTTCACGAGATCTCACTCAAGCTGTCATGACATCATCACAACTGCTCTCCCTACCTCTAATCTTTCCTCCCTCCACTTCATATCTTACAGTCTTTCTGTCTTTTAAAACCTCTAAGTTCATGTTTCAAATATAATGAGGTCCAAACATCTTAGAAAGACCCAGAAAATTTTTCACAGACATGACTGAGTATAGGCTCATCTACTGACATTTCATTCTATCCCAACTCCACCCCATCCCCACACCCAAACAAATACCTGTATGTGTGTTTCCTATTTATAAATACACATATTTTACCTGTGTATTTGTGTGTGTGTGTGTGTATATACATAATTGCACCTCCCTCTATTTCCCATGCACTTTCCAGCCTCCATATCTTTGATCCTGCAGTTTCTTCTGCCTACAATGCCTTCCACATCTAGTCTACCTAGAGCACTTAGAGTTCAAATGTCACATCTTCCCAGAATACCCCACCATCTACCATACCCCATCCTGAACCCAAACTCTCCCCAAAGCCTGACACAGAAACCCTCAGAGGTAACCTGGCAAAACTGTTTGATCCTTCACCTGTGTTTCCAAAGCACATGTATGATATCTTTAATGTGGTGGATTGTCAATGTATCTTAAAGATCCAACATGTGGTGACTGGCTTTCCCTTGGTAGTACACTAATATCTCTGTTATCCAGCTTTATCAGGGAATGAGGTGCTCCGAGTAAGTGAATTTTCCAGATAGCTTCCCCCTCTTCAGAGGACTGCACTTAGAAAACAAGGAATTGGTCTCCCCTGTGGTACCTTAGACTGAACAAATAAGGCTTCATCAACCCTTGCAGAGTCAGTAAATCGTGGGCTGTAGTGCTTTCAATGTGAAACTGCATAAAGGCTAGTGGTTGCACACCTGGCCCAAGGGCTTGCAGGAGCAAATGCCATCAGTAACGAAGACGCCTTCAGGGAACATAGCGGGTATGAAGCAAAGTCCACATTTAATAACCTTCCTCCTGGAATTTAACATTATTTGTTTACAGGGACTTGGACTCTGGAGAATCAATTCAAAGCCCGAGGCTGCAGGATCCTTTTACTCCTTGGCAGCAAGGCCATGGGAGGGGCAAAGCTTTCTGGCCACACTGAACCAGATGACAGCAAAAGTGCTATCTCTGAGATCCCTGACATAAACAAAAAAGATTTTTCCCTGGACGAATTTGCTATGTTTCTACTTTCACCATGATTCACTTAGTCAAGGTTCTGACAGACATCATTAGTTTCCAACTTGATAATTAATTCATTCACATATTAATCTGTGCAGCATTTATTGAGCACCTTATATGTCAGGCCCAGATCAGATGTTGAGAACAGACAGATGAGCAAGACACGTCCTTTCATTTTAGGTAACTCACACACTAGTGAGGAAGGGGGACAAGTGAATAATTGATGGGAATATAGCAGGGCTTGATGAACTGCAGTCTGTGGGCTAAATCAGGCCTGATGCCTGTTTTTGTACGTAAAATTTTATAGGAACATCAACACAACCATTTGCTTATATATATTCTATGGCTGCTTTCAAATTACAACTGTAGATCCAAGTTGTTGCATCAAGGACCCTGTGCTCCACATAGCCGAAAATATTTATTATCTGGCCCTTTATAGAAAAAGTTTGCTGAATAGAGAGTATGTTCCATATTTAACAGTCCATGGAGTTCAATATAGATACATTATTATTATTATTAAGTGAAGTCCACAGCTTACTTAGATTTTCTTAATTTTCCTCCAATATCTCTTTTCTGTTCCCAAATCCCATCCAGATGCCCCCACATTATATTTCATCATTTAGTCATGTCTCCTTAGGTTCCTTTCGGCTGTGGCAGTTTCTTGAACTTTCCTTGTTTCTGATAACCTTGGCAGTTTTGGGGAATACTGGTCAGGTATTTTGTAGAACACCCTCAACTGGTATTTGTCTGATGCTGTTCTCATGATTAAACTGGGGTTACAGGTTTTGGAAGGGAGACCACAGAGGTAAAGAACATCCTCAGTACATCACATTAAGAGCACGTATTGTCAACATTCTCATCACAGTTGATGTAACCTTGATCACTTGGCTAAGGTAGTGTTTATCAGGGTTCTCTGCTGTAAAGCTAATTTCCTCCCACCTTTCTGTTCTGTTCTCTTTGGAAGGAAGTCACACATGCAGCCTACACTTGAATGGGAATTATGCTCCTTCTCAGAGCAGGAAGTGCTTGAGCCATGTATTGAGGAGTGAGTAGAGGACCAGTGAGGGATAACAGTAAAGTCAGAGGGCCATCAGGGAAAAGCTTTGGGGGTGAAAGATCAACAGGGCTCTTCTGAGGATGGCTAGGTAATAGGGGGAGGGGCAGTGGAAGATCAAAAGTGTGGTGGGAGATGAGGTCGATGGGGAGGAAGGCAGGTCTCCATAGGCCATGAGTGGGCCATACTGGATTCTATTCTGTCAGCAGTGGGGATTCATCAAGTGTTGCAAGCAAAAGGCAGCATATGCAAAATAAATTGAAAAGAGGTGAGCAGAAAAAAACAATTAAGATTCCATTGCAATAGTCTAAACAAGAGATAATGACTTAGAGAAAAAAAGGCAGTGGCAGTGGGGACTGAGAGGAGGAGCCAAAGGTCTTAAGGAAACCTAATTAACCAACATGCAAGCTTTGTCATACACATTCAATGAACACTCTAGGTAGCAACATAACTTCTGGTGGCCAGAACAGGTGTAACTGCTCTGGTCAAATCCATCCATGAAAGACATGGGCAAGGACTGTCACTTATCTGTGGGGTTTAAAAAAGAAAATCTGTGGTGGAGCTTTTTTATAATTATAACTAAATATTGTTCAATGGCAGCTGGTAAAATGAGTGGAGTGGGGGACTTTATTGTCAGTCATGGGCCACTTCACTGATCCTTTGATCACTTACCGCTCCTTGCGTTTCACTCCCTGTGGTCCCAGACTACTGTGCTGTTCTAATCTGTGGCAATTCTGACTCTCTTTCTAGACGGAATTTCCCTGTACGTGGCTGAGATGAGACCTTTAAAACTGTTGCTCCTATGCTGAACAGCCCTGCGAGGTGGTACTGTGCTAGATGACATTGCTTTCATTTCTACCAAATGAGTGCATGTCTCGGCATGTTCACTTAATAGCTCTGTTTACTCGAACAAGGTACTTAGCCTTTTTGCACCTCAGGATCCTCATCTGTAAAATGATAAGAATAGCCAAGTAAGTATCCTTACACATTGGCATAAGAATTTCCCAAACAGAATGAAGCTTCTGTGATTTCAAAGACCCTACTTCTCTTATTCAGTGCCTGCGCCCAGGGTCAGCACTGTGCCAGGCACAAAGAAAGGGTGTCAGATGGATTTGTTGAACAAGTGGCTGTGTGCGGGAGAAGGGTTGGGGGACTCAGGTGGGGAAAAGAGAAGAGAGGCAAAGGCAAAGAACCTCTCCCCTGTGTACTCTTTCTCCGTATTGCTGCCCCTAAACCTGACTATTCAGAAATAGGGGTTAAAGTAGCTGAGGTGGGAGAAACACATCTCTGACCCCTAAGAAGATATTTTGGGGTCCAAGGTATTAAGACCCTCTCCTCAGCTGGAACAGCTTTCTTAGGATTCATTTAGCAATAGGAGGTGAATATCTCAAAAAGCCTGAATTCCCCAGGCCTGGGAATGTGGGGACTAATTAACAGGGAGGTCCGACTGCCAAGGGCCCAGGGTTGAGCCAAAGCATAGCAAGGTAGGATGGCAGCTGAAGGAGACCTCAGAGGAAGCTGTCCACAAGTTCATTAAATTTGTCCACTTATAAGAACCTTTTTTTTTACACCTCAGAGGAAGCTGTCCACAAGTTCATTAAATTTGTCCACTTATAAGAACCTTTTTTTTTTAACTTTTTTTTTTTTTTCACTACAAAATTTGGGTTTCTAGAAACCTCAGTGAGAGGCCTTGGATTTAGCAATCTGGGCTCATAGCAAATATAGATTCTAAGGCAGAAAACTTAAACCTAATAATGCTTAAAGCACCACAACTATTTTTGATTATTTTAGTGGAAATCTTTCTAAAATATGTTACATGCCCCCAGCGGTGATGAACACGTTGAACACGTCACACCTTTTCTTGGGGACCAGGGCCACTGTCGTGAGCAGCGTTGACTGCTGAGCTGTGGGCATTGCTAATCACTTTCCTGAGGGCCCAGGTTACTGTGCTGTTCTGATCTGTGGTGGTTCTGACTCCCTTTCTTGACATTTCCCTCTACATGGCTAAGGTAGGATGTTTGAAACTGTTGCTCCCATACTAAACAGCCCCTGGAAAGTGACACTATTCTAGTTGACGTTGCTTCTATTTCTGCTAAATGTGGCTGCCTCTGTTTTCCACTGCCACTTCTCATGTAGCCATTGAGCCTCCATAATTCTTCCCATTCCTCCCAACTAGCTGTCTGTTGCCCTTCCAGTCTCTAAGTAAAAACTAGGAGAGAGGTAACACTTTCCGGAACAAACCAGATAACCTACTATCATATGTAAAAATCAAGTCCCCGGGAAGACCTAATAATGTGTAAAAATTAGGTCTCTAGAGTTGGAGATATCAGGATAAACTCATGCTGAGCTTAATATATGTGCAGATGGTTACCTATAGAAATAGCTATAGTTATGTCTGTATACATGGGTGAGTGTATTTCCTCGCTCCTCCAGTTGACAGGGCCTAGCAACAATGACATCCCAGTAGCAACAAGGACACCTAGCACCCAGACCTTGGCTTCTAATACTATCCTCCAATCAAAGGAACCAGATCTTCTTAGAGAAAGGGCTGATCTAGAAACAATATAGGTCTGGAGGATCTTGTAGCATCAGAAAAGCAAGAAAACGCTCAAAAAAATTTCAAAAATATATAATAATGGGAGTATGTCAAAGATGCACAGAAACCAACTGAAAGAGCTCCCAATGGTCAAAGCTAGAAAAATTGGGGTAACAAAATAAAGTAGTATTGAATTGCAATCCAAAGTATAAAATAATATCCATGAGTCCATACTGATATAAATAAATGACTGAATAAATAAGTCATGGGGAAATAAAAGACAAATCAAATATCCCATGCAGAAGAATTCGAAATAAATTATGTAGATACTCTGCCATCAAGGAGATGGAGCACAAGTCCCCACTCAAGTGTGGGCTGCACGTGTGACTTCCTTCCAGAGAAAACAGAATAGAAAATTGGGGGGGGGGGGGCAGCGGGTAGCTTTACAGTGGAGAACTCTGATAAACACCGCCTTAGACAGTGATCAAGGTTACATAAACAGTGATGAGAATGTTGACAATATGTACCTTTGATGTGATATGCTGAGAATGTCCTTTACCTCTGTGGTCTTCCTTCCAAAAACTGTAACCCCAGTCTAATCATGAGAACAATATCAGACAAATTTCAACTAAAAGACATTATACAAAATACCTGACCAGTATTCCCCCAAACTGCCAAAGTCATCAAAAACAAGGGAAGTCCAAGAAACTGCCACAGCCAAAAGGAACCTAAGAAGACATGACGATGAAATGAGAGGTAATGTGCCATCCTGGATGGGATTCTGGAAGAGAAAAGGGACATTAGGAAAAAACTGAGGGAATCTCAATAAACTGTGGACTTTATTTAATAATAATAATGTATTTATATTGGTTGATTGATTGTAACAAATGTACCGTACTAACAGGAAGATGTGAATAATTGGGATAATTGGGTGTGGGGTATATGGAAACCCTGTACTATCTTTGCAATTTTTCTGTAAATCTAAAACTGTTCTAAAATAAATCACGTATTTTTAAAAATTAAGCTACAGGCCTCCAGGCCTGAGAAGGAAGGATAAGACACCCGCTTGCACAGATTCTGCTCTCCTGGGGATGGAGCTTTTGCACGCCCAAGTGTACCCCAGTCCTCAAGTCTGCTGGACTCTGACAAGGGTTCAGGGCAACGCTCATGCACTTAGAACATGACCCAGGGATTGAAGACTTTCAAAAGGCTGTGAAAACAATCATTTCCTGTATGTACTCTTTTCCAATTTCGTTTTTCTGCAAGATAACAGGGCTCAAATTAACCAATGAAAGACATTCTACCAGGAAAATGACAAGAAGTCATGTAACATTAGGAAACCAGTTGGTTGAAATTTGTTAGGGAAAGACCACTCCCTGTAGTTCTCATTTACAAGCTTCTCAAACTGGCTCCTAAACTAGCTTCCAGCTAAGAAAATGTGTTAAAGCATCAATAAAACTGTTCTAATAAGCCCTTCATAATCAAAACCTAATTGAAGTTTATAAAGCAAGAAAACACCAAGTACTCCTTAAAATGCCAAAGGAAAGAGGTTGGTCTTTGATAGCAGCAGACTGAGAGGCGCTGCTGTTTTCTCCTTGCTCACTGGAGTCTCCATGGATATGTGTGCTCCAGAGATGATGTCAAATCACAGCATTACAGGATCTGGCTGCAGGAAGGTTGGGCTCTAGTGAGTAGAACTCTGGATGAGTAAGGTAAGTGGGATTCATTTCTACTCCTTCCCTCTGTCTTGGTCCATTAGGACTGCTACAACAAAGTACCATACACATGGGGCTTATAGACATCAGAAATTTATTTCTCACAGTTCTGGAGGCTGGGGAGTTAAAGATCAGGGCGCCACTATATTTGGTGCTTGATGAGGGCCCATTTTCTGGTTCTTTTTTGCTGTATCTTCACATGGGGGAAGGGGCAAGGGGTCTTTCTCAGCTTTGTTTTGTAAGGACGTTAATCCCATTCACACTATATTTGGTGCTTGATGAGGGCCCATTTTCTGGTTCTTTTTTGCTGTATCTTCACATGGTGGAAGGGGCAAGGGGTCTTTCTCAGCTTTGTTTTGTAAGGACGTTAATCCCATTCATGAAGGCTCCACCCTCATGAACTGATCACCTCCCAAAGGCCCCACCTCCTAACCATCATCTTGGGGATTAGGATTTCAACATATGAATTGGAGGTGGGGGTACAAACATTCAGACAATAGTACTGTCCTTGATCAAACCACTTTACTGCTCTGACCAACAATTTTCTCATCCATAAAGGAAGAATAACAAAAGTTTCATCCTTACCCACCCACGTGGCAGATAGTGATAATTAATAAAAACAGTTGTACAAGCATGAGGGGCATCTCTCTTCAAGGCTTTTCTGATTTCTTGTAGAATTCTTAGACAAGTAAATCAGGACTTTAAAGTTGGTGGGTATATCTTCCTGTTAGCCAATTACTTGACAAACATCAGTCAGTGCATTTGTTACACTCACGTCCTCTGGTTATTGATTGTGTGAAATATTATTGGTATACCTAAGTCGTGTGCTCCCCTTTTCCACCTTTCTTCCTAGTCTGACCACTCTCCCAGTATTCCTGGGAATGTATGAAATACTGAATTAACTTTGTTACCACAAAGACACATTAAAAGGCCTTGAGGACCAAAAATGTTATATTTTATAGTATGTTTGAAATCATTCATGGGTGGACTGCCTGGAAACACTGAGAATTTCTGATGACGTCTATCGGCAACACCTATTTGCCTCATCCACAACCTGCTGTGTTTTATTTTATTCCTGGGCTGGCATGCAGGGCCTTGGTGGAGTTCACATTCTCCTGTGCTCATTCCCCCCCATCTCCAGGGTTTCATTCTGAGACTCTCTTTGGCAATACTTCCTCTTGGTTATCAGCTCACTCCATCCCCAAGGTTAGCTTGTACCCTCAAAGCAAGCTCTGGTTCCAGTGGCCAGGACATTTCTCTCATGTCCACTCACCTGCAGTCCTATCTGCTTCCTCTGCCATTCTCATGTTGGATTCCTGGGCAGAGGTCTCACTCTTTCCCTTCTGGCACTTTCCATAATGCATACATATAGGGCTTTCCTGGTTCAAGTTTTCTTAGCATAACTTGAGGTGGACCTGAGAGTGCTTACTTGAGGGGTAGAAATAGCTGCAAAAATGAGAGATTAATGGAAAAGGGAAATTCATTGATACATCAAGATGTCAGAAAAAAACGAAGGGACCTTTGGTTTGGAGCACAGGTGACTGAGTTTGAGGAGAGAAGGAGGGAAAGAGAGAGGTGTGTGAACAGAGTAGGGAGGATGTTAAGATGTTTCATTCCCATAGTATCTCCCAATTTTTAATTCAAGAAAAAAGGATCCCTACTGAGACCGCATGCAGGCACGAATTATGGTAAATAAGAGTAAATAAAGATAGCTGATGAGGAGTATGGGAAAAAGAAGGGTTAGGGTTTTCCCCATCGCACTGCAAGTCCCCACTGAGAGCAGTTGTACCTGCCATGAACCCTATAACAGCAGCTTTAGCCATTTAGGGAGGCCTCATATTATCACACAGATCTCAAATATTTTCAACAAGTTTGTTTAATGGTGTCTGTGATCCAAAAAGTTAAGTTCCACTGTTCTGGACAATCATGCAACTTTTTCTGACTCAGAGCCTTTCAATCATAGAATTGCAAAACCACCTCTATGTGGATTTGAAGGAAAGGAGACACAAGGTACTAGGGAGAAAAAAGTTTACATTCTCATAATTTCCTTCATCGTGGGCATTATTTTGGTGTTTCGCCAAGCACTAATCAACTCTGGGTAGTGCCTGCATTCCAAAACAATTCTGCAAGAATATATTATTCTATGAGCAACAAACTATTACAATGTTTCTTAGTTCCAATATCAGATCTTAAAGAATACCACACCACTTGTTCTCTTGATTATTTTCTCATGAACCTGGAGTATTTGATTTATGCTCAACTATTTCCACATCTAAAAACATTTTGGTATGTTATAATCAAGTTTTAATCTTCTATACTAGACTATTCAGGAAAAATACTTAATCCATCAAAATAACTCCAAACCATGTGCTTTTCAAATCACCCCCAAAATGGCATATAGTTTCCATCGTGTTTGAATTGTAAAAGGCTTTGCAATTTATGACCATTGGCTTATTTCCCATTCCCTCAGCTGTCAATGCTATACTAATACCATCCTCCAAGGGACCCCTGGCAGGATTTCACAGGGATATCTGTGGGTTCAGATTAGTAGGCATAACTTAATGAATTTATTAAGTAATAGTAATCAATTCTTGAACTCTGTTCCCACATGCTGTTACATTTCACCAGAATTCTATTTTTGAGTAGGAAATAAGTTTCGTGGAAAAAAAAAAGGAAACTAAAAGTATTAAGTGCCCACCAAGATCCAGGTACTTTGCATACATAGTCACTTGTTGCTTAACAATGGGCATACGTTTTGAGAAATACATTCTTAGGCAATTGAGTCATTGTGCAAACATCATAGAGTGTTGTACTTACACAAACCTAGATGGTATAGCCTACTACACACTTAGGCTATGTGGTATATAACCCATGGCTCCTAGACTACAAATATGTACAGCATGTTATTGTACTGAATACTGCAGGCAATGGTAACAAAATAGTAAGTTTTTGCATAGCTGAACATAGATAAGGTGCAATAAAAATAAAATTTTTTTCAGTATTTATTTTTATTAGCATATTCATCATTACAAATCATAATTATTCTTTATGTCCCTTACCAGACCAATCCCTCCCCAACTCCCTGCCCCCCCAACTCTAGTATCCTTAGGTTTGTTCTCTCCTTCTGAAAGCTCAACATCTTATTATGATCTTTTTTTTTCTTTCTTTCTTTCTTTCTTTCTTTCTGTCTTTTTTAGCACAGAGTTATGAGTGAGGACATGCAGTGTTTCTCCTTCTGTGTCTGGATAATTTCACTTAACATACTTTTCTCCAGGGTGCTTCCACGTTGCTGCAAATGGCAGAATTTCATTCCTTTTTATGGCTGAGTAATATTCCATTGTGTATATATACCACATTTTCCTTCTCCAGTCATCCATTGATGGACATTTAGGTTGGTTCCATATTTGGGCTATTGTAAATAGAGTGCAGGTATCCCTTCAACATGATGTTTTCCATTCACTTAGGTATATATTCAGTAGTGAGATTGCTGGATCATATGGTATTTCTATCTGTAGTTGTTTGAGGAATCTACATTCAGTTTTCCATAATGGCTGTACTAATTTACAGTCCCACCAACAGTGGAGAAGAATTCCCTTTTCCCCACATCCTTGCCAGCATTTATTGTTCTCAGCCTTTTTAATAGTGACCAGTCTAACTGGGGTGGGATGATATCTCAGTGTGGTTTTGATTTGCATTTCCCTGATGATTAGTGATGTTGAGCAGTTTTTCATGTACCTGTTGACCATTTGTGTAACTTCCTTTGAAAAATGTCTATTTGGCTCCTTTGCCCATTTCTAATTGGATTATTTGTTTATTTTTACTGTGAAGTTGATTGAGTTATTTGTATATTCTGGATGTTAATTCCTTGTTGGATATATAGTTTGCAAATATTTTCTCCCATTTTGCTGTTTCCTTTGCTGTGCAGAAGTCTTTTAGTTTGATATAATTCCATTTGTTTATTTTTTCTTTTGTTCTTTCTGCTTTTGGGGTCTTATTCATAAAGTCTTTGCCCAGTCCTACTTCCTAAAGTGTTTCCCCCTATTTTTTTTTTTTTTTTTTTTTTTGGTATCCAAATCATTTCAAGTATCTTTTCAGACCACAATGGATTAAAACGGTAACAAGAGAAACTCTGGAAATCAATAACAAATGAAACTCTGGAAACTATGCAAATACATGGAAACTAAAAAACCTGTTCCTGAATGACCTATGGGTCCAAGAAGAAATTAAACAGGAAATAAAAAAAATTTCTTGAAACTAACAAAAATAAAGATATATCACAGGAAAGGGATGGCCCGGTGGCGCACTGGAGAGTGTGCCGCTTGGGAGCGCGGTGGCGCTCCCGCCAAGGGTTCGGATCCCATGTGGAGACCGGTTCCCACTCACTGGCTGAGCGAGGTGCGGGCGCAACACCGAGGGTTGCGATCCCATTGCCAGTCCCCAGTACGAGCGCGACACCGAGGGTTATGATCCCGTTACCGGTCAGTAAAAAAGACAAAAAGGAAAAAAAAAAAACTGTGGGATACTGCAACAGCATTACTAAGAGGGAAGTTTATTGCAATAAACACTTAAATCAAAAGAATGGAAAGACTTCAAATAAACAACCTAATGCTGTACTTCAAAGACCTAGAAAAACAACAATCCAATCCCAAAAGTAGTAGATAGAAAGAAATAATTAAAATCAAAGTAGAACTAAATGAAACAGAGACCCAGAAAAGACACAAAAGATCAATGAAACAAAAAGTTGGTTTTTGAGAAGATACTCAAAATAAACCATTAGCTAGGTTATCAGGGAGGGAGGGAAGGAAGGAAGGAAGGAAGGAAGGAAGGAAGGAAGGAAGGAAGGAAGGAAGGAAGGAAGGAAGGAAGGAAGGAAGGAAGGAAGGAAATAATAGAGAAGACCCAAATAACAAAAATCAGAAATGAAAAGGGAGACATTACAACCAATACCACAAAAATACAAGGAATCATTAGAGACTACTATAAACAACCATATACCAACAAATATGAAAACCTGGAGGAAGCAGATAAGTTTCTGGACACACACAAACCACCAAGACTGAACCAAGAAGAAACAGAAAACCTAAACAGACCAATACCAAGCAATAAGATTGAAGCAGCAATTAGCAATACTCCAACAAAGAAAAGCCCAGGACTGGATGGCTTTGCAGCTGAATTCTATCAAACCTTTAAAGATGAATTAATACCAATTCTCTTCAAACTCTTCCAGAAAATTGAAACAGAAGTCATTCTCCCAAACTCTTTCCATGAGGCCAGCATCACCCTGATACCAAAACCAGACAAAGATACAACAGAGAAAGAAAACTACAAACCAATATTCTTGATGAACATAGATGCAAAAATCCTCAACAAAATATTAGCAGTCAGGGTACAGCAATACATCAAAAAAAATATACACCATAAGTGAGTGGAACTCATCCCAGGGATGCCAGGATGGATCAACATACACAAGTCAATAAATGTGGTACATCACATCAACAAAACCAAGGACAAAAACCAGATAATTATCTCAACAGATGCAGAAAAAGCATTCAAAAAATTTAACATTCCTTCATGAGAACGACTCTCATCAGATTAAGTATAGAAGGAAATTATCTCAACACAATAAACCATATATGACAAACCAATCGCCAATATCATCCTGAATGGGGAAAAGGTGAAAGCCTTTGCTTTAAGAACAGGAACAAAACAAGGATGCCCACTCTCACCACTGCTATTTTTTTAAAATTTTTATTGAGTCACAATTGATTATACATATTTTGGGGGTTCAACATTGAGATATGTTGATCAAATCAACATATTTATTACTAGCATATATATTGTAATGAATTGTACTTATTCATCTCTCCCCATACCCCTCTGCCTCCCCCTCCCCCCTCCCCTCTCTAATTACCCTAGATTTCTTCTCTCCTTCTGAAAGAGTGATGGTTACTCTGTTGATTTGTTGCCTAGATGATCTGTCCAATGCTGAGAGGTATGTTCAGGTCCCCCAATATTATCATAGAGCAGATGCTGCTTCTGTCACTCTGGAATGGGCTTTGTGGAGAGAGGCATCCTCTCCTTTTCTTTGGTCTCTGCTGGTGACTCTCCTTGTCTCAATGCACTCCAGTGGCTGGCAGACCATTTGCATGATGGCTGTGGTGTCTAGCCACTTTCACAGCAGCCATGGCTATTGTGGTGGCTGTGGTGGGCCACCCACATGGAGGTGATGTTTTTGGCATGCTCCATGGTGTTGGGAGTGTGCCTGGTTGTGGGAGTGGAGGTCCAGTCCGCAGATCTAGGCCTTCATCACTCCTATTTAGCATAGTATTGCAAGTATTAGCCAGAGCAATCAGGCAAGAGAAATAAATAAAGGGCATCCATTCTGGAAAGGACAAAGTCAAACTCTCTCTGTTTGTAGATGACATGATCTTATATATAGAAAAACCTAAAGAGTCTACCAAAAAACTCCTAGAGCTGATTAACAATTTCAGTAATGTTTCATGGTATGAAATCAACACTCCAAAATCAGTAGCATTTTAGTACTCCAATAATGATCTAGCAGAAAAAGAATTCAAAAGAGTTAGCCCATTTACAATAGTCACCAAAAAAATAAAATACCTAGGAATCAATTTAACCAAAGAGGTGAAAGAGCTCCACAATGAGAACTACTATTACTATTGAAAAAAATTAAAGAGAACACAAAAAGGTGGAAAGACTTGCCATGCACTTGGATTGGAAGAATTAACATTATGAAAATGTCCATACTACCCAAAGCAATCTACAGATTCAATGCAATCCCCATCAAAATACCAATGACATTCTTCACAGAAATAGAAAAAACAATCCTAACATTCACATGGAACAACAAAAGACCCTGAATAGCCAAAGCAATCCTGAGCAAAAAAAACAAAGCCAGAGATAAAACACTACTTGATGTCAAATTATATTACAAAACTATTGTAACCAAAACATCATGGTACTGGCATAAAAACAGATACTCAGACCAAAGTAACAGAATAAAAAACCTAGGAATCAACCCACATACTTACAGCCAACTGGTCTTTGGAAAAGGAAATAAGACATACATTGGGGAAATGACCACCTCTTAAATAAATGTGGTAGGAAAATTGGCCATCCATGTGTAGAAGAATGAAACTGGATCTGTAACTCTCACTGTATGCTAAAACCAACTCAAAATGGATTAAAGACTTAAATGTAGGACCCGAAAAATAAAATAATATAATTTTATGAGATCAGTCATATGTGTGGTCTGTCATTAACCAAAATGTTTTATACAGCATGTGACTGTATCATCTCATTTAAATTCAGGGAATTATTTACCATACAGAAAAAATCAAGGCTTATTGTTTTGTAGTTAACCTAAAGACACAGTCAAGGATTAGATTCCAGGTAGGTCTGATTCTTAAGCTCGTGGTCTTTCCACAACTCCCTTCCATTGATTCTTATTAATAACTGTTAAAACTGAAGAGCTCCAAAAGTCTACTCAAACAGATTTCCATTGGGGGTACAATCTCTTTTATATATATATTTAAATTTCCTCACTGAACACACGGGATATGTGTGAATTTGGTTCACCAAGACAACAATAGTAAGGAAATATGTCTTTCCCTAAACCACAGGTAAAAAGAATATACAGAAATAAATAAGTTTTGGGGCCGGCCCGGTGGCGCACTGCTACAGTGCGCCACTTGGGAGCGCGGCGGCTCTCCCGCCGAGGGTTCGGATCCCACATACAGACCGGTTCCCGCTCACTGGCTGAGCGAGGGGCGGGCGCAGCACCGAGGGTTGCGATCCCGTTGCCAGTCCCGGTCCGGTACGGGCACAACACTGAGGGTTGCGGTCCGTTGCCGGACACAAAAAAACACAAAANGAGGGGCGGGCGCAGCACCAAGGGTTGCGATCCCGTTGCTGGTCCCGGTCCGGTATGGGCACAACACTGAGGGTTGCGGTCCGTTGCCGGACACAAAAAAAGACAAACAGGAAAAAAAAAAGAAAGAAAGAAATAATTTTTAATAACTTTCCATTCTTAAAGTCTGGAAATAGAATTTTGGAAAAAGAAAAAGCATGTCTAGTAGTATGCTAAGTGACTATAAATAAGGAAAACTGTCTGAATGCAAATTTCCCTATGAAGATGGCTTTCTCCAGTGTAAGCATGAATTTATTATGCATATTGTTGGGTATAACTGCTCTTAGTTCTATCTTTAGAATGTGCACACAGACATCGTTGAATATAAAATATGCACAGCATGTAATACTCTAACATCACTCATGAAGAATGAAAATAAAACCATGCCTTCAGAAATTCCTTTCTGGAATCTTATTTTAAGAGATCTATTTTAAAAGAAATAGAGGGCTTTACTGCTAAATAGAATAACTTCTTTTCTTTACTTAAATTTATCCCTCAAATTATTTTTACTCTTCAACCACAGAAATGAATACATCTTTATCAATAAAAGGCTTTTAAAGATATTTACTTCTTATTAAATTCTTCCAAATATTTCTCAAGAGATGCTACAAGTCTTTCTCCTTTTCTTTATTCTTTTAAATGCATTTCTACATCTTGCCTTAGAAAAAAAAGAAAGAAAAAGAAAAGAAAAAAATGCAACAACAATAACAAAAACAAGCCGAGGTCAAGGAGCAGTACTTATTTGGGTTGGTGAAGGGTCTCAGGCCTCTGAGTTAAACAGGTAAAGTTCACCAATTATGAGCCATGTGACCCCATGCAAGTTACTTAGGCTCGCTAAAGCTCAATGTTCTCATCCTTGAAATGGAGGTTTCAGTACCTTCCATATAGATTCATGGTGAAGATCATATGAGGTGTGTCAAACATTTGTCACCATTCCTGGTACTGCCTGCTAGTCAGTGTTGGCCATCATTAGCTCTTAATTTCAAGTGGGTAAAGCTCACTCATCTAGAGACTTGGAAATTCCAGATGACATGGTCATATAAGCATTTTCATGTTATAGTCTATGTTAGAGTACTGTGATTGATCAGACTTCTGCAGAAACAGCATTTGGAGCCGTCCTCAGGGTTGCTGAGATTTTGTGAACAATTCCACATTCATATAATGTGAAAACATAAGAGGATACTGACATTTTCAAATATCAGGAATCTTCCTAAGATTTTTCTCTTCATTTGTTTATCTCTTCATTTTTCTATCAAACCATTTGCTCCTTCTCTTTCATCAAACAATTAAATCATATTTACTGAGCATCGGGTTTCATGCTTGAAGGGTACAAAAGAATTATATGTGTCTTAGACCTGATGCTGGAGAGCTCGGAAGCTGTGGGAGAGGCAAGAAGCAAACCAAAGAAACAGAGACTACACTTCAGGATGGTGGAGTGTTCAGTGTGACATCAAAAGACACAAAGGAGTTCATAGGTGAGAAATAACTGTAGGTGGAAAATATGCAAATTATTTACATCACCTGTCCTCCAGACTGGCTGCCTCTGCCCTACAGACAACATGCTCTGAGAGTCAACAAATCCAGGGAGGGGGAGGGTGATTTGTTTCACCTGGGTCCTGGGAGATTTAAATTTCTGGAATATGACCAAATGTGTTCCAGACAGTTTTAAGAGAATAGAGAGGGTAGGAGAGGCTACTCCTTAGCTCTCTACAAAACTGATGTGTACACCTCCCAACATTCCCCACCCCACTCCTGGTGTACAAGATTCAGCATTCCCTTTCACTGCCAACTTTGGACTCATCCAGGCTCAAAGGAGAAGGAAGGGGATGTGCTGCATTGCTTACAAAGCATTGCATACTGTTAGCTTAGCTTGAAAATAGCCTGGGAGGATTTGAGTCTCCAGTCAGAATATCATTTTCTGCCATTAAAAAATATAAATCTTAGGACTTGACTTTCCTCTCGGGTTGATTTCCAAAATGGCTTTGCATGCCCCATTATGGTTACCTGCAATTCCCCTCATTAGAGCACCATTTGGAAGTCTAGGCAGGCTCTTTACTGTTCTTCATGTCTTCTGGGCTTACACTTTCTGCCCACAAAAGGTGCCATGTCCAGAAGAGGGGATGGGGGCGAAGAGGATTGAAGGGAAAAAGGACATGGTATTATTACACACAGGGCAGGAAAGACCTCAGTTTGGGCTTGTTAATAATGTGTTGAAGTGTTTCTCAGTAGAGACTTATTCTTCAATAGTCCTATTACATTTCTATTTAATACTGTTATTGTCATTTACCTGTAATATCTGAAAGACATTACAGGAGTTATTCAATGGCAAGGAAAGGGAAAGACAGGACAGGAAAGATTGTCTTGAAAAAAATTGAGAGGGAGGTGGATCAGGAGATGTATAAGAAGGCTTAACTTTCAATAAAGAATGGCATAATAATGATCATAATTACTACTTTGATTGCCATAATTTATATCCTCTTATTTCAGACTCCTTCCCAGGAAATCTCCAGTGTTTAATCATTTCTGAACACTAGCAAAGACATAGGGTTATTACTTCTAGTGAACAAAATCTAAATATGAGACACAGAGAGAGGGAGAGCAACTGACCAAAGGTAGAAGAGGAAAGACACTGGTGCTCAGACCAAGCCCTCTAGAAAGGCTTCTAGAATTTTCCAAAGAGGTTTGTAATGAGCTTTGTTATGATCTGCTAGGACTTATGCAAAAATAGTCATGCCCCTACTTAGGGGGGAATATATTTAAGAAAATTAAAATGAATAATATGATTCACACATGTACAGGTTATCGAATAAATGTTTAAATTTCTGTATTAGATAACCAATGAGTAGGTCATAAAAGAGTTATTTTTACGGTGGGAGGCAAGGGTGAGACAAGACCTGGGTAGTGTTATAATTCCAGAGGTCCTTTCTCCAATTCAGCGGTAAGCAGCATATTGTCTTGTCTTCTCTGCTTAGTTTCTGTGCCTGTGGGCAAAGGCCTGGATACAAGCTAGAAGTTTCTTTCAGGAATTGTTTCAGGTTTTGGTCTTAGATAGATACTATGACTGTTCTTACACTCATTTATTCCTTTTATTCATTCATGAGTGGCTACCATGTTCTAGTGTCTGTGTCAAGTGCCAAGGGCTTAGCCTCTGCCTTTGCTGAGCTCTCACTCCTGCTAGAGAGGCAGCCCCAACATGGCTGCATCTGTGCTCCTGGGAAAGCTACCAGAGCCCAGTGGTGGAAGGTAGTCCATGCAGGAGCCTCTTGACCTGCCCTGTTTTCCCTGCAGGTAGATGCTTTGCAACAGCACCCCCCAGCCCAACTCCCCCACTCCCTACTATTGTGTGTCTGGGCAGGAGTGTGAAATGGAGATAAAAAGATCCCCTTTGAAAGTTGTAGAGCTGAGACTCTATTGCTTACTAGGTGTGATTCCTAATAAGTAAATCTTGGCCAATTCTCTCTATCTCTCTGTCCTTTTTCTATTTCTCTATCATCTTCACGCATATTTAAAAGCCACCAAAACTGTGATGAGTTCTTATCTCTAATTAAAGAAAAGCTGACAATCATTCAACAAATATTTACTGAATGTCTATTATCTGCCAAAAGCTGGTATTTCACAGTCTTCTCTATTACACTTCCATTTGTTTTTATTTAAACATTGACTAGGTAGGCACTAATAATTGCAAAGTCTGAGCTCTATTCCTAATACCAGCTATGCCAATAATTAGCTGTGTGACCTTGGACAGTTTATCTCTCTGGATTTCAGTTTTCTCTTGTCCAAAATGAAGAGACTATGACATTGGTATGGGGTAAATTTGTTCCCCCTACCCCTTCAAAATTCATATGATGAAGCCCTAACTCCCAGTACCTCAGAATGAGAATGCGTTTGGAGATAGGTTTTTTAAAGAACTGAATAAGTTAAAATGAGACCCTTAGGGTGGGCCTTAACCCAAATCTGACTGGCATCCTCAAGAGTAAATTTGGACACACAGAGAGACACCAGAAGTCATTAAGAAAAACTGAGGTCATTAGGATAGGCTTTAATCCAATATGACTGGTGTCCTTATAAAAAGAGGAAATCATCACGTTGAAGGGATACCTGCACTCCCATATTCATTACAGCTCTATTTGCAATAGCCAAGATATGGAACCAACCTAAATTTCCATTGTTGGATGCCTGGATAAGGAAAACGTGGTACAAATACACAATGGAATACTGCTCTGCCATAAGAAAGAATGAAATCCTACCATTCACAGCAACATGGATGAGCTTGGAGAAAATTATGTTAAGCAAAACAAGCCAGGCACAGAAAGAGAAATACTGCATGTCCTCATTCATAAGTGGGAGCTAAGAAACAAAGAAAGAAAGAAATACCATAATAAAATATTGAACTTTCAGATGGAGAGAACGGACCTGTAGTTACTAGAGGTGGGAAAGAGGGAGGGAAAGGAGGGATAGGGATTCATGGGGTAAGGGACAAAAAAAGTAATTACAATTTGTAATGATGAACAAGCTAATAATATTGATTTGATCATCCCATACTGTACAAATACTGAGAGTCAATACTGTACCCCATAAATATGTAAAAATAACAATAAAAAAAAAGATTGTCATTATTGTATTATAAACCTTGGAGTACTATTTGACTTTTTAAATAGTCTGTATGAATTCTATCAAAAAAAATACTAATTTAAAAATGAAAGAAAAATACAAAGAGGAGATTAGACTTTGACATGCAACAAGAAAAGACCATGTAAGGAGACAGTGAGAAGACAACTGTCTACAAACCAAGGAGAAAGGTGTCAGAAGAAACTAAACCTGCCAAGACCTTAATCTTGGACTTCTGGCCTCCAGAACTGTGAGAAAATAAATTTCTGTTCTTTAAGCCACCCAGTTTGTGGTATTTTGTTATGGCAGCCCTAGTAATTAACACAGATTTCTACCTAAGGTCTCCTTCAGTTCTCTCATCCTGGGATCATCTTTTCCTTCTAGGGAAGTAAAAATATAAAATACTCTGCTTTAGTAGCAACAGAAGTGTTTTAAAAATGTACTGCATCACATTAATTCTCCAACAATTAACTGATTAATGCTAGCAAACCAAGTCCTATATAACAATTTTTTTTAAAAAAATCTTTTTTAAGGCTCAATTGCTTAGTAGTGAGACCAACCTTTAAATGAATGAATTAGAAGTCTTCACTTCTCCATAAGCGACTATATTAAACAGTCCCAGAAATGTTACTTAAATACATTTCTAGAATGAAATTTAGCAGAGCAGCAGGTTTTTCTTAGACCCCATGCAAGTGGTTGAAGGAACAGAAGGAATCTGGGGGCGTGGGGGAGGGGGCAGGCAGCCACAGTGAACATGGGCCAGGGCATGGTCCTACTGAATGCACCCCAAATAAACCTAGAAGCCGTATCTGATTGGTTTATAAATTTTGTTTTGTTTTGCTTTTTACCAAGTTTGTCTTCCATATTCCATAGTGATTTCACTGATATTGCCTCTGGAATCTGAATTTGAACAATGTTGCCTCAATTGTTACATTGAGTGTCTGCTTGAGGATTTCTGAACCTTTGGGCTGACTGGATTTGACAGGCTAAGAAACTTTAAGCAAAGGCAAGAAAAAAAAAAGGAAAAAATGAGCTGTAAGACAAAGACTTATAAATTTGAAGGAAAAGGAGGGTGGCCTGGGTGAGAGTGATGGGGTGACATTTTTCTTTTATTAACTGCTAGACAGGAAATGAGGCTTCAAGTACTGATGGGATGATGAGGAAGAAGGAAGAGAGGGATGAGGTAAATGGATGCCAAAAACACCACAGAAAAGGTTAAAGTGTGTGCACTGAGAAATTGGTTTTAGCAACTGATTCTGTTACACAGGCATGGGGGCCAGTCACCTGGCCTCTGATATTAACTCATAAAGATCTTAATTGGTATACTCTCTCAATCAAAACCATCAGAAGACATGTTTTTCTTCTCATTTCTCAAACTCATATTAAAATCTTTGAATGGTAAATTTGTGACCAGGTGATCACTCCTGAAAACCATCACTTTTATTATTTCTTTTTTTTAGGCCTTCCCAAATGTCATGATTATCCATCCCAGGAGAGCAACAACTGCAAGAAACATCAGTGGCAAGATCGTAACTGATAGTGGTGTTTGCATGCTATTGTTATTGTATGCCACAACAGAAAGAGCAGAATTTTAGAAGAAAGTTTGTTAGAAAAAGGTCTGTTTCAGTCAGGTCACTATGGTAATAAGACTGGCTCTATTAGCTGGTCATTTAACAACTTCCACATAACTTGATTGCCTTCCAGTGAAATACTTCATTTAATTTCCCCATAATCCATTCCCTCTCCTGCCCATCACACCTTTAATAACCCTACGTCATATGCTCATTAATCTTTCTACCTCTACACCATAGAGTTTTACATTTTAATATTAGAGCTGGTCATCTTGTTAGCTTGATTTATTGTTTTCCTCCTTCAAAAAGTCTATACTCTTTTTCTATGTACTATAAATAACAAAGCATGGCTCCAGATTGAATAACGAAGTTGTAATTCAGGCTTGGGACTTTTCTGCCATTCCTAAAGCCTCCAGCCGCACCCCTGGGGACAGCCATGTCAGTAGAGGCTGGTGATTGAATTACGGCCCTGCAGTCAATCAAGGACCTTATACTATTCAAAGTATTTCTACAAATGACAAGTAATTAATACTTTGAAATGAAAGTCAGAACTACAGTAGATCAGATGTTAGTTTAATGAGGACAGCTATTTTTTCCTATTTAATGAGGTAGGAGCCTTTTTTCCTATTTCTTATAGAAATAAATCACAAGCAATAAATAAGAGAAAACTCTTAGGCAGTCAAGCTTGATTATTATTATCGTTGTTACTATTATTTCAAATATTGCACAGTATTTTTGCAAAACACATTCATTTTTAGAATACTAAGAAAAGTAAAATGAATAAAACAAAAAGGAGGAAAGAAAGAAGAAAAGAGGAATGGGAGAGGGAAAGAGGGAGAGCATCAAATATTGCACAGTATTTTTGCAAAACACATTCATTTTTAGAATACTAAGAAAAGTAAAACGAATAAAACAAAAAGGAGGAAAGAAAGAAGAAAAGAGGAATGGGAGAGGGAAAGAGGGAGAGCGGGAGGAGGGAGGAAAGAGGAAGGAAGGTCACTTGAATGTTATCCTAAAACTCCAATCATCTCATAATTAAATTTCATAATTTTAGACACTTTTGAAGAGATGTGGATTTGAATACTTGGCAAATGACAAAGTAAATTTAAACAACTAAATCGTAATTCTTAAGATGTCAAGTCAAATAGAGCCATATATCTCAGTTTTTAATGTCTCAGGAAAACAAGCTATAGGTACAGAATATTGTAAAATCCTATGGGGCTTCCAAAAGCTATCTTTGAACACTTTTTTCTTACACTTTAAAAGAATGTTCCATTTTAATTTCTCAAACAAAGTTTTGAGGATAAATGTTACTAGAAAAAACTATGTCAGAAATAAAATGCAATCATCTCCATTTGCAGGAAAAGTCTCCTATAACCAACCAAATAGCTCACCTGGAAAAGTATCCTTACTCTTGGGCAGGGTACCTTAGGGTACTCTTGGACTCCTTTGAGCATCTGATGAAAGCTATAGGCCTTTACCGGGGGTGGAGGGATTGGGGGGTCAACAAACAATACTTCCTTCCCTTTCTCTGTCTCTCTCTCTCACACACACACACAAACACTCACTCTACTTCTCACAGACACAGTTTTGCACATTTCAGGGGATTCATGGTCTCAGGATAAAAACCTTTGCCTAATGGAGTGTAAACTGTGTCTAAAAAAGGCAACAAACCTTTCTCTAGTTTTTACATAAATGACATCTAATTTTGATCAAATAACAAAATATTTAATGCTTGCTTTGAATATTAGAATCAAATTAAAATTTTCATTGGGAATAAACTTTATTAAGTGTTTATTGGGCCGGCCCGGTGGTGCACTGCTACAGTGCGCCGCTTGGGAGCGTGGTGGCGCTCCCGCCGAGGGTTCAGATCCCACATACAGACCGGTTCCCGCTCACTGGCTGAGCGAGGTGTGGGAGCAACACCGAGGGTTGCAATCCCGTTGCCGGTCCCGGTCCGGTGCGGGTGCCACACTGAGGGTTGCAATCCGTTGCCGGACACGAAAAAAGACAAAAAGGAAAAAAAAAAAGTGTTTATTATGTCCTAAAAAAAAAATTAGCTCATTTCAGAGGATCAAAATGCTTGGTATGGCGTCTGTTGTTGGACATGCTATGAAGGTGTTCTTGATGGGGAAAGGTAATGTAACGATCTAAGAACTAGTGTCTTTTTATTGCCGGTATTATAGTCAAATAAATCATAGGAATAATTATTGTTATTATTTTATAATGAAACAATAGATGTAATTGAAAATATTCTTTTGGTCTCATTTTTGTCATCAGAAACTAAGCATACTTATAGGAATCTAATAATGTAAGCATTTTAGATAATAAGGCTTTGATAAGAGCCTAATATTGTGTAGTGCCCATTATCAGCTTATTTATTCACACTTACATGCCCAGAGGCAAAAGGAAATGCAGTTGAAACCACAGTATGTTTCTTTCATGAACTTTGCCTCTTCCCAGCTCTTCATTTGAGTGTTACTACGCTCCTTTCTTCTCCTTCAAAATTGTCAAACTGGGGCCAGCCCGGTGGTGCACTCGGTAGAGTGCGGTGCTTGGGAGCATGGCGGCGCTCCCGCCAAGGGTTCGGATCCCATATAGAGACCGGTCCACTCACTGGTTGAGCATGGTGCGGGCGCGACACTGAGGGTTGCGATTCCGTTGCCCGCCCCAGTACGGGCGCAACACTGAGGGTTGCGATCCCGTTACCGGTCACGAAAAAAGACAAAAAGGAAAAAAAAAATTGTCAAACTGGGGCCAGACCGGTGGTGCACTCGGTAGAGTGCGGTGCTTGGGAGCATGGCGGCG